>NC_066389.1:810420-876804 GCF_013377495.2 Cygnus atratus | reverse complement strand
AATGTGCACGTCAGCCAAAGCTGAGTCTTACAAAATCTTTGAGCAGCCCTACTTATGACAAATTCATAAAGGACAAGGTAACATGTAGAGTCAGCTTAATGCACATGGTAATTCCAGTCAGGTCACTGTAATGATAGTAGGAATTACACTAGCCAATTAAGAACTAAGATTAAAGAAATCCATCACATGATACGAGAACATGAATAAAATTATAACTATGGCAACCACAAAAATTTCAACATGCAGAACTGTTAAACAATTTCTGTTAGCAGACAAGCGCCAAATGAGTTTCAAATCCTGAAGGCATGCCAAGAAACTCTATATAACCTTTAGCCCCTGAGTACATCCAGACACTTTCTGGGGCTTATTCACCTTGCTGAGCTTAGTGAGTATGGTTTTTAGATTTCTTGTGTTTCCTATAGGCATACTCAGATTTTGAGGAGCATTAGGTGGTTTATCTCTGTAACTATACTGTTAGTGAAAGCAAGGCTGAATGCAGGATTAGGGGAATGGGTGTGAATGCAGAAACTCATTCCTCATAAACAAAATTTGGATATTCTAAGCCAAGAAGATTAAAAATCACAGATGAAAACAATGTTATTTCAGATCATTATTTTAATATTCTATGAAGTTTAAGATACATCTAATAAATGACCACTTTTTCAGCTTTGTTCAGTGGCATTCTGGGGGATATAAGTAAACACTCTATTTCAAGCAAAGCCACATCTTGGGGCTTGCAGTCTGACCTTCATCCTGCAAGATGGCTTGCTACGACCTGTACCCACCGAAAACCAGCGTCGCCATCCCCCAGCCCATCGCTGAGAGCTGCAACGAGCTGTGCGCGTGACAGTGCCCCAACTCGACGGCCTTCATCCAGCTGCCCCCCTGTTGTCATCACCTTCCCCGGCCCCATCCTCAGCTCCTTCCCCCAGCAAGCCGTGGTGGGCTCCTCCTGGGCACCCGCCTTTGGGGGCTCTTCCACCTCTGGTGCATGCATCAGCTCGGGGAGCCTCTGCAGCAGAACTCTGTATAACTCTGGTGCACTTCTTGGCTGCAGGTACGGGAGCTCAGCCCTCTCCACACTCAGCAACAGGTACTCCAGCCCCTTCTCCTCCCACTTCTCCTCCCACTGGTACAGCCAGCTCCTCTAAAGTAGCTGCAGGCCAAGACAGCAGGAGCATCCCTGTTGATGACGCATTAAACACCTCAGACTATTTATCTAAATTCCTCCTGTCTCATTTCTCATTTCATGCTAGTTGAGGATATTTCTCACAGATTAATTTAAAAAATGCAGGGATTTTAAACCATGTCAATGAAGTTTATTGTTTTCCTCCAACTTTCACTGTCTTTGCAGTTTTGATGCGTAATGCAATCAGATTTCTGCTCCCCCAGCCCCAGTCATGTCTTTGTAACAGTCTTACAGGTTGGGAAGTTCAGCTCTTGGTATCAGGTTTCCATACCCATCACTGATAGGCAAAAGTAGCTCACAAAGCTTGCACAAATCCCACTCTTACCATTGGTGGGCTTTTCCCCTTGTTCCCTTGTCTACTGTTGTCTTACAACAAGAACAGTTAAAGCTAAAGACAAAAAAAAAAAAAAAAAAAAAGGCTACCTCCACACTTTTTCTTCATCATGTGAGAGCTCTGCTGCCAAGCAGGTCAGAGCAGGGTCTATGAACTCGTCTGAGCTCAACACACAATTCACACTTTACATCCTAACCTTCAAAGGGTAATAGGATAATATACCAGGACAACTTGTAAAAGTGGAAATAAAAATAAAATAAAATAAAATAAAATAAAATAATAAAATATTTCCTGCACAGGAAAAAAAAAAAAAACACCATACTGCACCCAGTATGTTTCCACATAAAAACACAAATGCAGAAACTGATGTGTAAGCCATTTTAAGGCCACTGACAGTTCTGCAGAATACCTACTGACTAAAGTCCTAGTAAACAATAATCATTATTATTAGTAGTAGTACTACTAATAATAGTAGTAGTACTACTAATAATAAATTAAATGGACACACCTAAGAATTGCATGAAAGTCTGAACAACAGTTCATTTTTTCACATAACGTTTGGATTCCTGAGGGAATCCAGATACCATGTCACTGTACAAGAGCTAATTTTGTTCCCAGAGGAAACTGGGAAAAAAAAAAGTTAACTCAGCACACTAGGGAGCTTTGCTCCCAGAGGAGGCTGAGGGACAAATGAAAACCAAGGAGTCTCACATGCAACACCACAGGACTTTATTGTGACAGGGAAGCATAGCAGGCGATTACAGAAACTCAAGGTGATCCAAGGGGAAAGGCTTGATGCAGGTACTGCGTCGTGGGTACTGGTGCCCTGCTCAGGGCCCCAGGGCCAGTCGAGGTGGCAGGAGGCTGCAGGGGACGCCGAGGCAGCAGCCAGGGCACACTGTGGCACAGGGCAGTGGGGCATTGGGCACATAGCCACATCCAGTCCCCAGGCCCCGGCAGCTGATGGGTGCTGCTGGTCCCCAGGGTTCTTGCTCCATGTCCCCATGCCAGGGTCCTTGCTTCAGGGCTGTCGCTGGCTCTGGGCATGGCTGCGGTGGCCTTAGAAAGACCCACAGCTACCGCGGCGGGACCTTCTCCACCTGGTACCAGGGAGGCAATAGCCCATGCCAGAGGAGGAGAGGCCAGAGCTGTAGGACCTGCCAAAATTGCCAAAGCCACTAGAGCCATACAGGCCCCCGTAGCCCAGGGAGCCCCCGTAGCTCAAGTCATCCCCATAACCTAGGCAGCTCCCATAGCCCAGGGACCCGCCATAGCCCCCCAGGCCAAAGGAGCTCCCGTAGCCCTGGGACCCACCGTAGCCCCCCAGGCCAAAGGAGCTCCTGTAGCCCTGGGACCCGCCATAGCCCCCCAGGCCAAAGGAGCTCCCGTAGCCCTGGGACCCGCCATAGCCCCCCAGGCCAAAGGAGCCCCCAAAGCCTCGGGACCCTCCAAAACCAAAGGGGCCCCCATAGCCCAGGGAGCTTCGGGAGCTGAAGGAGCCCCCCAGAGTGGCTGGGCCCGAGGATCCCACAATGCTCTCCTGAGGAAAAGAGCTGAGCACAGGGCCCGGGACTGTCACCACTGCCGGCGGGGGGATGATCACAGCTCTGGAGGGGGGACACTGCTGCACGCATGGCTCATTGTAGCTCTCGGCAATTGGCTGAGGGCAGGTCACCCCGTAGGGTCTGTAGGACTCCATGGAGCAAGACATCCTTCCTGTGGTGGTTGTGAGTCTGCAGTGCACAGCAGGAAGCAGGTTTAAGGTAAATGGACAAGCCTTAGAGCTTCACTATGAGGAATCTAATGAATCTAATTTATAAGCACAGCTGAAACAAACAAAAATTTGCTAGTATATTTACAGTAGGTTAAGAAAGGAAGTGTCAGTTATACCCAGTCATTTCTCTATGTTCATATTGCTTCTCTAGTAGTACCCAACTTCCAAGTGTGAACATTTGTTCTTATGTGGCAAATGCTACCACAAGAGGTATTTACTATGCTCCCTCTGATACTTTTAAATTTCCTAGTGCATGTAGCTCCTGAATTGGAACTAAAATGCCTGGGAAATGGATAGTCAAAGTAACATTATATAATTGCCCATTTTGTTGTAAGGAGACCTTCCAACACCTGCAGTTCTCCAAGCCTGCCATTCCATAGCATCACATATGATTTAGCATTAATTGAAAAAAGCTTGAGAAGGACAGAGGTTGAGCCAAATAGGACTTACCCTGTTCACCAAGGAGAATAAGCCAGGAGAAGTGGATGGAGAGGCTTGGAGTAGGGAGAGCTTTTATACATGTCTCAAACTGCTTACAGGATATGATACACCCTTTGTGCCTTAGGTCTTACATAGTAACAAAACAACCTTGATATTGAGGGATTTATTTTTGCTTGCTTTGCACTGCCACTCCCCATCTTTGAAAAAAAAGGTGTGATACAATGCCAGTACCAAGTCATGGGCATTGGATTGATGAATGATGGGATCTTCCAGTCATCTAGTGCCCAGCACCAGCATTGGCGCATCTGTTATTTAAGTACACTTTAAGTTTTATATAACACATACGTGTTTTATGTAACATGACTATGTGCCTTACTGGTTAAAAATAAGCCACAGATAACACATTTGCTACTAGTCAATATTTGCTATATAAAGGTTTTACTTTTTTTTGTTGTTGTTTTTTTCAGATAGTGAACTTACAATGACTGTCATCATTTGGGCTGCTCAGTGCGGCAAATCGAATCTGACATCTGAAGTTGCATCACAGGATAGGAAATGATGGGGCCTTTAAATAATTTGGGTCTGTGGTCTTGAATATCTCATTATAGACCAATCACTAGCTCTGCTGCTTGCCTCCAGCGTAATGCACTCAGGGGAGACCATAAAAGATATCTAGAGATACAGTGGTAAATATTGTTGCTACTGAAGTGAATGCATTGAATAAACTACTTTAATTCACATAGCAACTACCTCTATCAGAAATTTGGAGGAGAAATGGTTTAAAAAAATTATCAAAAAGAACAAACTTTTTTTTTTTTTTATATCTCTCTTAAGACCTTTAATGTGAAGAACAATAAATATTCAAGTATAGAAGGAGTGGCAAAGCATCCCCCAGTCAGCCACTTCAAAACAGCCTTTTTTTTTTTTTGAAAATAGTTACAACAGCAACTAGGAGTCATTTTGGAAGGTGAAACGCACTGAAAGTGGATAAAAAGGGGAGAAAGAGGTAGTACAAAGGAGAATTTCAGGTATCCACATCTGGTTTAGAAACATTTTTTTTTTAATCTTTGTTTGCAACCCAAATGACATTAATTACTGATGAATTATAAAGTGGCTTCTATTGTTATTTTACTGTTGTCTTTGAAATGGCAGTGACGCATCTCAGAGATGTTCCAGATCTTCCTAGGAATGATAAGAGGCTTCACAAACACCTACTAAAAATTCATATTCAATTGTTGTAGGATTGTTCTACACCGACGTGCTACCATCAGCATGCAAATCTTGTGCAAGAGCATCAATTTAGAGGTGTGTGGACCAAGTGCTCTGTGTCATAGTGTACAGCTTCATGTGTAAGAGAGGGGTTCATGTAGGGGTGACAGCATGAGGTCTGGAGACTATGAGAGGAGAGAATTTAGGACATCAGTTTGAGACCTTTTGTTTTTCAGAACATGGATGGATAACTTGTTCAGCCTGAAAATTCAGGTAACCTTTAAGGGGGCTCTTATTTTTTCCTTAGAATTTAAGGTATTAGAATTTCAGGCATATTACCAAAATACAGGCTCATAAAGGGAGATGAAGCTACTATTTGCACCCATAGCATGGACATTGTAATCTCCCCAAACTTATTAATATTTATTAGAATAAAGAGCTTGACATTATGAATGAAAATCAAATTGTTGCAAGTGTCAAATTTAAAAATCACAGCCTGATTATGGAAGCAAAATGAATGACGTTGGTTGGCATATTTTTGAATGATGCTGTTTCATAACAAGGGAGCTTCTAAATCCTGCCCTTCTTCATTTAGCATGATTATAACAGAAATTGCAAGCATTAAGTATTAATGAGTGTTTGTGAAGCAGCTTAAAGTCATTATCTTCCAGGTGCCTCTCATTATTATCAGCAGATCCTGATGACACTTCAAAGGTACAGCTATTTAACAATTTCGAGGTCATTTATAGCCTATCTTTTGAAATATTGTTAAATTAGAAAACAACAGATTGGCAAATAATTGTGTGATACCACAGAATTATCCCATTAATAAAATGCTATTAAAAGGGATATATTTTAATTTCCCATTTTTTCTTAAGTTGTCAGTACTTCTGGGATGGGGATTAAAAAAAAAAAAAAAAGGAAAATAAGGATTGTTTTAAAATGTATTTCTAACTTGCATAAGGTGAGATTCCAAATTAAATTTTCAAGTGGTTATTAGCTTTAGACAGAGACCCCATTAACAGTTCTGATGGCATCAAAAAGGCCTTTTCTGCTTCCCTGGAGCAGCCATTCTCAGCTCAGCCTCCCTCTTTTAACCTGGTGTCATCTGAATTGTCTCAGCAGAGTTGAGTGAGTGATGTTGGAAGATGTTTCAATAGATGAATGCCAGCTCCACTTGGGTTGTAGTTAATATTTATAGCAACAACAGGACTGTATCATTCCCCTATGTCACTGGAAATGCATTAAATCAGATACAAATCTCCCTGCCAGAATTAGTTACAGATAAAACGAAAAGCTTAAACCAAGCTAGAAACTTTGTCATGTCCTATTGCTCTCTTGCTGTTACTAGCAATACTGATCATAGAATCACAGAATCTCCCAAGTTGGAAGGGACCCACAAGGACCCATACCGAGTCAAACTCCTGGCTCCATACAGGACCACCAAAAAATCCAATCCTATGTCTGAGAGCAGTATCCAAACGCTTCTTGAACTCCAGCGGGCCTGTTGTTATGACCACTGCCCTGGGGAGCCTGTTCCAGTGCCCGACCACCCTCTCAGTACCCAACCAAAGGACACCAAGGTGGTGTCTGACCACAACATCTATTCCATCAGAAGTGAGCCTGCAAAACGTCAGCCCTTTGCCCTGATCTGTCAGAATGTTTATAGATCCCCAACCAACTGCAAGAGGACAAGAGGCAATGGACACAAACTGGAACACAGAAGGCTTCACCTGAACATCTGGAAACAATTTTTTTTTTTTTAATTTGAGAGTGACTGAGAACTGGCACAGGTTGGCCAGGGAGGTTGTGGAGTCTCTTCTTGGAGATCTTCAAAAGCTGCCTGGACATGATCCTGGGCAACGTGCTCTGGATGGCCCTGCTTGAGCCCGGGGCATGGAACTGATGACCTCCAGAGGTCCCTTCCAAGCTGAACCCTTCTGTGATTCTGTGTGAGGAGAAATTGTGTCCTCTCAGAGCTGAATGTCTAGCTCACATTGGATGACCTTCACCTAGTTCTTGCACATGGCACAGAAAGGGCCCCATGCCATGCAGGTACTATCCCAAACATTAAAATGGGACTAACATGACGCATGTTTCTTGCTCTGGCTTTCAGTCAATGACTGTACAGGATGCATCCGTTTGGATGCAAGTTTCATAAATCCTCTAAAATGAAAATCACAGATAACTGATTGTCATCAGCATTCTATCACACCCATAGTAACTCCTGGGAGGGACAGTGCTGACAAGGCAATATGAAAGCTCCCACTATCATGTTTGTTTTGTAACAAATTAGGACCAGAGGCACAAATGATGGCTTAAAGACAGCGGCTGGGGAAGCATATAAAAGCTCATGTTACCTGCAGCCCTTCTATCCACTTCTCTTGCCTCAGTCTCCACAGCAAACAAGGTAAGCGTGGTTTCCACTCAGTCTTTCTACTACCATTACCTTTTATTTTTACAGTGCTTTTATCATGGAGAAGATTCCTGCATGTGTGATCACAGACTTATACCCTTTGTTTCATTCTGAAAATGAATCTGTCCAGGCAGAGCATCAGGAGTCACTGCGTTAGGATAGGAAGTAAATCTTCAAGCTAGAAAAATACGAATACTTGAAGTGCCTTAGGAAGCCTGAATTAACACATACAGGCAATGAGATTTTTCTCGTATTCATACTGACTTCTTTTTCTCTGGTTCTTATACCTTGTGAGTGCAGTACAAAATGCTGGAGACAGCATTACAAAACGTACCTGTCTCCAGCATTACAAAACGTACCTGTCTCCAGCATTTTGTACCTCAGCAGTTGAGTTGAGTTGAGTTACTCCAGTCTGGCACCTAGTAATTTCTCCAGAACAGAATTTGTGTTTCACATCAGATTTTTTACAAAGCCAATCATGATAAGATTAAAGATAGTATAAGGGCAGTTGATACAAGGAAGAGTTTCATTTGTTATATATATAAATCTACTCTTAACTTCTGGTGATTCAGAAACGCATGCAACACTTAGAAATCTTGGTTCATCTCCTCATAGTGAAGCTCTAAGGCTTGTCCATTTACCTTAAACCTGCTTCCTGCTGTGCACTGCAGACTCACAACCACCACAGGAAGGATGTCTTGCTCCATGGAGTCCTACAGACCCTACGGGGTGACCTGCCCTCAGCCAATTGCCGAGAGCTACAATGAGCCATGCGTGCAGCAGTGTCCCCCCTCCAGAGCTGTGATCATCCCCCCGCCGGCAGTGGTGACAGTCCCGGGCCCTGTGCTCAGCTCTTTTCCTCAGGAGAGCATTGTGGGATCCTCGGGCCCAGCCACTCTGGGGGGCTCCTTCAGCTCCCGAAGCTCCCTGGGCTATGGGGGCCCCTTTGGTTTTGGAGGGTCCCGAGGCTTTGGGGGCTCCTTTGGCCTGGGGGGGGTCCAGGGCTACGGGGGCTCTCTGAGCTTGGGGGGCTATGGCGGGTCCCAGGGCTACAGGAGCTCCTTTGGCCTGGGGGGCTATGGCGGGTCCCAGGGCTACAGGAGCTCCTTTGGCCTGGGGGGCTACGGTGGGTCCCAGGGCTACGGGAGCTCCTTTGGCCTGGGGGGCTATGGCGGGTCCCTGGGCTATGGGAGCTGCCTAGGTTATGGGGATGACTTGAGCTACGGGGGCTCCCTGGGCTACGGGGGCCTGTATGGCTCTAGTGGCTTTGGCAATTTTGGCAGGTCCTACAGCTCTGGCCTCTCCTCCTCTGGCATGGGCTATTGCCTCCCTGGTACCAGGTGGAGAAGGTCCCGCCGCGGTAGCTGTGGGTCTTTCTAAGGCCACCGCAGCCATGCCCAGAGCCAGCGACAGCTCTGAAGCAAGGACCCTGGCATGGGGACATGGAGCAAGAACCCTGGGGACCAGCAGCACCCATCAGCTGCCGGGGCCTGGGGACTGGATGTGGCTATGTGCCCAATGCCCCACTGCCCTGTGCCACAGTGTGCCCTGGCTGCTGCCTCGGCGTCCCCTGCAGCCTCCTGCCACCTCGACTGGCCCTGGGGCCCTGAGCAGGGCACCAGTACCCACGACGCAGTACCTGCATCAAGCCTTTCCCCTTGGATCACCTTGAGTTTCTGTAATCGCCTGCTATGCTTCCCTGTCACAATAAAGTCCTGTGGTGTTGCATGTGAGACTCCTTGGTTTTCATTTGTCCCTCAGCCTCCTCTGGGAGCAAAGCTCCCTAGTGTGCTGAGTTAACTTATCAGAAAATCTGCCCTGGTCCATGTCTTTTCAAATTGTAGAATGAAATTTTAACTGGGATCCTTAAGGCATCAGCATTGTGCTAATGAATATTTGTTTAGCAATTCAGTAGTCATTATCTTCCCCAAGGTTTAGAACAGGAGGGGTAATTGTTATTGCTCTGAGGATTTCTGGTGACACCTCAAAGGTCCCCTAATCACCACATAATTTAGTAACCAATTACCCCTTAATTTCAGTATTCCTAAACAAACAAGGAAACAAAGGAAGAATCATACATATTTTTCTTCTCTAATTTGTTAATTTTTAATGTTTTTGCTATTATTTACTGCCATTTTTCTTATTGGTAATTCTCCTTCATAGTGTGAAAAACGAGTCAGGAAAATAGTATAGGAGGTTGCTGGGATTTTATGAGCTCTAAGGAACTGGAAGAGCAAGAGATGAAAAGACATTGCCTGTAAGACAGGATTAGGTTTCCCCACCTGTTTTACCCACTGTTTGTTAGCCAGGAATGAATATTTAATGTAGTTCTGAAAGAAGCATGGCTAAGGAAAAACACCTTATCAAAAAAGGGGTATTACTCACTGTTTACATATGTCTTTAATTATCTCCTTACTAATTGTTATGGTATGATTTAAATGAAGATCTGCCTGGTACTGACAACTTATAAACTGACAAATTTATCCAAAAAAGAGCTCCAAAGAAAAGAAGAAAGGAAAAACATCAGAGGATATGTTTATAATGCACCATAAGTTTAATGAGCAAGAAGTAGAATAACTAAAAATAAAATAAAATATACAGCACAGGAAAGCGATAGGTTTCAATATGGATAAAACTAATCATCCATTTCAAGGCAATGCTTTATGGCTGGACACCCAATGCCAATATGCAGCAATCAAAGTTACATTTTTCACCTCATTGATAACAGAGAAAGGCATTAAATCAGAAATGCCAAGCTCCTGCAGTCCCATTAGCTCAGGGAAAAGCTGAGGGTGGTCAGCTAGCGTAAGGCCATGGTCATGAACTCAGTCCTGTGTCTGGATCTTGCTTTTAAGCTTCTGGTTCCTTTCCTTTGTGGTTTTTCCTTGGGGTTTTAGCACGGCCCACAGCTCCCACGGCGGTTGTAGCGACGGTAGGACCTCCCATAAAGGCCACCCAGGCCTGAATAGCCAAGGCCCCCGAGTCCCAGTGAGCTGCCAGAGGAGATGGGGACCCCTCCAGCACTGAGAGCATCCCCCACAGCTGCAGACGCCGAGGATCCCACAGTGGTGTTCTGGGGGAAGGAGCTGAGGATGGGACCGGGCAGGGTCACCACCACAGGAGAGGGCTGGATCACATATGTTGAGTCCTGGCACTGCCGGACACAGGGCTCATTGCAGCTGTTGGCAAGTGGGGTTGGGCCACAGGGGTTGGAAGGACAGAGGTCATAGCAGGACATGGCTGCAGGATGGAGGTAAATCTGAAACACAGAGAAGACAGTAAGTACAAGAAACAAGTTGTAATTATAGTTGTGTAACTGAGCTGCTGAGATGCTGGAGAGTACCAAAAACTAACTAGAGACTGTGGGGAGAAAATAATGATGTGTTGGATTGGATTGGATGTGTCTTGGATTGATGTGCCTTGGATTGAAAGGGGATTTCAGTGAAACCCAAACTCCTCTCCATTACGGAGGACAGCTCAAGGGGCAGTTCTGCCTGATCCTGAGCTCTGGTAGCTCATTTCTCACAACACTCCCTAGGTTTTATGGAGCCTGCAGTAGGTAGGAAGTAAGGGACTGTATTTCTGATGTCCTGACCATACTGTTATGAGAAACTTTGTCCCATGTTGCAATTTGTTCCACAACAGAGGGAAGAAGATAAAATTCCTCAGCAGGGACAAGTGAGGAGCATAACCTGATAATGTGGCAGTATCCACCCCGCATACAGTCTTGCCTCTTAAACAGTAAAACAACAAAATATTCTGCCTAACTCTTACTTACTCTTCCCCTGTCCTTTGTGCTTATTTCCTCATACATCAGTCTTGAAGAGAAAGCAACTTTCAGCCTGTTTATTAAAGGAAGAAATGCAAGCTGACACTGTCTCAAATTATTTGCTAAGAAAAAATAGATGGGAGCTGTGCTGATATTTCAGTTACAGGCTACTGAGGTGCTGCCATGGAGATCTAGTGCCAAAGTATACAGAGCATTTTAGGAGACAATTCAAACGTTTTTGATCCCAAAGTACTTAGGGATGGAGAAGGATTATTTTTCCTGGTATCCTGGTGCAAGAAAGGATACACTTTCAATATTACTCAGCATGCTTTTGAAAAATTCAAGTCCACATACCTCTCTACCTTCAGAAAAAGCTCCAAGAGCCAAAAATCTCTGTGAAGGTTCTCCACACCCACTTCTAGTTGCTGAGCAATTCACATGCAGTGATTTCAGCATCTTGGAACTGAATGCTCCAGTGACCCAACTGAAAAATGAGTGAAGTCCTGTGCCCAGCAATTGCTACCCTTCAAAGACCAGCTGCCTCCCTGCATGGGAAGAGCTACTTGCAGGTCTCCCACACACACTGATGAAGAGCATAAACCTTAGACTGGTATAAAACAGGCCAGTGTAAAAATAAAAAATCATTCAGGACATAGAAAGATTCAGACTTACCCTTTCACCAAGGAGAATAAAATAGATGTGGATGGCAGCAACTTGCACTGTGCTGGCTTTTATACTCTGTCCCAGAGTGCCTGAGGACCTGAGACATACTTTCTGCATGAAGCTATTTACCAGCCAATTGCTAAAGACTTCTTGTATGCAAAATATTCCCAGCTGATGATTTATTTTTCCTTGCTGTTGCCTTGTTTTAATTTCCTCATCATAACGTATGCATCCCACTATAGAAGTTTCTTTTATCTCAAGCATCTTATGAGCCCTGTTAATTCCTGGTCAGATCAACTGATTCATCTCAGCTACTAAGGAAATTATTTTGCATCCTAAGGGCAATATATGCCGTGCACATCATTTGACAGAGATGAATAAATATATTAGGAAAGATGCATATGATAAAAACTGCCCTGTGACTTCCCCCTCCCACTTCATGAAGACCATAAGTTGCTCACACATCTGGCTCTGACTTGGAACCAGAGCAATTTCCTCTCAAGCAGCTGTGCAGCTGCACACACTCGGATAACCATGTTGCTACAGAAAGCCCTTAGCAGAGTTGATTCCACTTTAGCACCCTCAAAAGTACTTCCTGGGAAACAGGGAATTATTATTTGAGGGAAAATATTATTTTACTTCCTTGACTCAGGAGACAGGATGAAAGAGTGTCGGCAGTTTTATCTATTCATTTAATATAAGCTAGTGCATTTCCATGAAGGAATTTGAGATCCAGGTCTTCAATTTGGAGACTGAGCGTCAACATCCTTCATCTAAGGAGTCTGCAGTTTTAACTTTATTCCTACATCAGACTCTAGGGAAAGCAGCTCAGGTCAAATTGAGGATGCATGTGAATTTTTTGGCTAGTCAGAGACACTGGCACGCAAAGTTTTGAGCAAGCTTACCTATGGGGTCATTAAAGTCACAGGTTTTACATTTGCAGCTACATAATTCTTTTCCCCTACCCTGTCTTCCAATATTATACAAAATTATACTCCAAATTAATGGTAGCTACCTACAGAAGTGTATAATATATATATATATATATTTTTTTTTCCCTTTCTTGAAAGCAAATAACTTTGTCTTCATTTTGCATGGTCTCAAAGAACATTGCAACGTGCAACATTTCAATTTCTTTTTCAAAGACAATTTCTAGATTAAGAAGTAATTGTATACAATGTATAAGCAGACTTTAGGGCAGAGAGCAGTACTCCAATCTCCCACTCCTAATGTTTAAATCACTTAGAGACATGTAAATTATATCTAAACTGTGAGTATCTTCATGAAGATCTCCTGGGAAATAAATGCTGATTGCACAGTTTTCAAGAACAAAGGTCTTCAAAGTTCACAACAAATTTTCATCAATGGCTCAGACATGCAAATATTGAGTTAACAGAAGATTTGAAGGTGTGTGACATTATTTGAACATAGTCAGTGTTCAAAATGTGACCAGGATTACTAATAAAGTTCCCAAACTGCATCACATTATATGGCTTCAGAAGCTGGAGCCATTCCATTTTTTCCTCAAAATTTAATTTGTCTGCATAAAATCACATGCTTCAAAAATCTCATTCCAATCATCAGTCACTGGATGTCCTTAGGTATGAGATGACATTACCCATACTGCCCCAACCAGTGACACTACTGTCTGAAGCTCTCCTGTCCCTTGAGATTTATCGGTTATTCTCCAATACCCTTACCAATACACACATACAAACACACCACTGTGGTGTCAGAATGTTAAAATACATATTCCTCTGTAGAAGTAGCTATTTCTTGACCATGATAGAAGCATGTATTAAAAATAAATAAATAATAATAATAAAAAAAAAAGCTCATCAAAAGGTACGGTGATGATAAGAGAGTCACAATTTCTCTCCTGAAGGTGTTCATGTGTCAAATTAGCTCCACTGATTCAATCTCATCATCCCAGGAGCTTTGGGATATTGCTCATTGGAATATTACAAAGAGTAGCAAACCTAAATCTCACAGTCACTTATCAGGGATGAAATTGCACACTCAGGTCTTAAATTAAAAGTTCTTGCTATGACGTTACTCTGATGAGCCAGTGTGACCAAAATGCTGAAGAGCAGACAAAATTCCTAACCAAATTGAATTTTGACTCATCCACATCTTGGGAAGGTGGAGTTGGTATTGTGGAGCCAGACATATTTAAAGGATGCAAACCATAAAGATGAAAGAGACACCATGGATCGTGGTTTTCATCTAACACCAGGATAAGTCCAGGCAATAAACATAAACAGTAAACAAAACAATTTTACTAGTTGGAACACAGCCATATGCAAAAAGAGAAGAATTAAAAAATAAAAATAAAAATGCAGGAGCTAGTTAGTAATTGTTCAAGAATGTCTCAGGTCCTCCAGGGAGCCTGAGAAAGCTTTAAAAGCTCTCGTCCTTCAGAACCTTTCTGTCTTCTGTAATCCCTGCAAGCACAGCAGACACTATAATTTTGATTTCAGTTTTATAAAGTTTGGCATTGAAATACGCCTTTACTGACAGCAAGAGCAAAGAGTGTCCCACTTCCGTCCATGGGACCAAATTCTTCAATCTGTTCAGAGATTAACAGATGCAAGTTTATCAGTCTAGAAAGAAGATGATGACTGTTTTTTGTTTGTTTGTTTGTTGCAGAGCATGTATACAGTATCATGCGCTATTTTTTATGCTGCTGCTGTACTGTCTGGTACTGTGTTATTGCACACATGCTTCCCAATTACATAAGCCCCAATCTAACATGGGATGACATTTCTAAAGCCAGAAGAGTAATAATTTGACAAGCAGCTTGTCTTGTCTAGAAAATTTCTTTGGAACACAATAATCTAGCTCACATTCTGCAGCACTGAATAAAACTTTCACTTTTAGGATGGTGCAACACTTGTTGCTACAGTAATTTTATTACAAAAAGGGCAGTCTGTGGTATGAATTAAGGGAGGAAATCATGCTTTAGTTTTTTTTGTTTTGTTTTGTTTGTGTTAAAGAAATAAGCCACATACCAGACCTTTCTCCTTTCTGAATACACAAAGGAAATATCCCAACTTCAGCAAGACTTTATAAGCACAGAGGTTACAACTGCAGAGGGGTTTAATGCAGTCAATTAGATTAAAGCTTATCAGAGAGTTGCAGAAGGAGATTACAGCAGTAGAAAAATGTATTTTTTTAGGGAGAAATGATGCTGTCTGTCCACCTGGGTATGTTAGAGATACTTGAACTGTAGTGCCTTAGTCATGACTCTCCAGTCACATTGCTACTGTGCAATTGTAACTCCTCTGTTGTGTTAGATAGGCAGATTGAGTTCCATAAGAGAAAGTTATTTTGCTGCAACTGTAAATGAAGGATGAAATCTTTGGAATGAATCCCCTTTAATCAAGCAATAGCTTCAGTTGAGACAGCAAAAAATCATATTATACATTTAATTCAGACTAGCCTTCTGCTGTATTATAATATCAAACTGCTAACTTTCCATTCTCTTCTGTTGTTAATTAAGAAAACCTACTCGTTGAAATTATGGATTCTTTCGTCGAACTGATGTACCTCTTTTAATTTAGCTTCAGTAATGACTGTAGTCAATATAACTTTGTCAACATCTTTCTCTGGCCTTAATTATAGTTCAGCATCAGTCTGTACAGACAAAGATTCCAAGTAAGAAATTTCACAGATAGCAGGCTGCGAGCTGTGTGGGGAGACAGAACACTGAATCACCCAGAGCTTTCACATAGAACTTTTCAAGCCTATTTCCTTCAGGGACCAAAGCTCCCAGTCTCTAAAGACCACCTTTATTACAACACATACAACCATGCTAGGACAAAGCAATGCCATATAAAGTTCAGATCTGCTAGGCCCAATAGATAGATCTAAGTATATAAAGACACGGTCGGAAAGGGATGGAACTTAAAATCTTTTAATTTCTCTCTCACAAATACATGTCCCAGGCCAGCAAACTTCAATGACTAATTACTTTGCAAAAACATCACATAGCCTTCTCGTCCTCACTTCCACCACTTGATGGAGTCTGCTCACAGTTGCCAAGAGCTCTGCTGCACCCATCAAAGTGCACTCAAGGGGTTGCAGCAGCTTGCCACCTCTCTCCTTCCACCTTCACCCTTAGCAAGCTCAGGTGCTCTCAAGACAAGCATAAGCACTCCTTTCTTTTAAAGGGTTCCTCTTAAGTGTCACAGATAGGTTAAAAAAGTCACAATCTCCTTCCAGTTTGTAGATCAAACTGAGAACAGATGAGTGGAGGTAGCATTTCAGCACTCCCCATAATTTCTAGTGTTCCTCATATTCCTTCAGATTTTCCTCCAGTATCTCCACCTCTTTTTTTTTTTTTTAATAACTCCTCTTACTTATTATGTCTACAGAAGGATGAGGAGAAATATGATTTCCTTCAGTGAACTTTTCCCTGAATTTAGGCTATTCCACTTCTCATTGAAGGGGAGCTCATCCCCTTTCTCAAGTGAGCCTATTCCTCCATTCTCATCCCTCTTCAAAGAAATCTATGTCAAATTAACAATTTTTCATAGAAGAGTGATATCAAAACAGTTAAAGGACCCACTTCCATCTCCATAGTGCAATAGGTAAAGGGTATTTAAAGAAAGTAAGCAGAAGCAGCTTGCTTACTTTAAGATTGCCTGCTTATGCTACAACAGGAGGCATACCCATTGCAGGGGAACCTCATCTGTTTCTAGCTTTTGACAAATTTTCTTCAGCTAGATTTACCATATATAGAAAAAAAGGAAAAATGTTGTCCACAACTGAAATCTGACTCATTCCCATTTAACAATTGGTTTGAAGTTATTTGCACAGTAGTTTCTGGCATGGATGACGTGCAAACAGACCTGTTTCACCACAGACAGTCTGGAAAATGGGCTGAGAGTAGAAAGAAACACAGACAGACTCAGAATATGATGCAGCACAAATTTAATGAGGCTGAGGAATGGAAGGAAGCAATGTAAAGTGTAAGGAATACATTTTCAAGGTCCAGTAAGGACAGTACCCTCTCATCCCTCCCACAATGACACACTCAGCAAAATGAGATCTTCCTTCTTTGTAACTTAAATGGACTGTACTAATTCAGTCATGCAGAACAACTTCTAATAATTACATATTTTACCTAGTCATTATCAAATACAAAAAAGCATAAGCGAACAAGACATCTGATCAGAAATATATAGTAAAGCATAACAAAAGACAAGCAAAGGCCTGATTTTAGGAGATGCCAAGCTCCCACAGCTCCATGCACTTCAGGTGGAGTTGTGGGGGCCTAACACCACATCTGAAAACCATGGCCATGAGCTCTCTCCTGTGTCAGGTCGTGCTTCAGCGTTTCTGGTCATTTCTTCCTGGTTGCTCCTCATGCTTTAGCATGGCCCACAGAAGCCACTGCGGTAGGTGTTGTAGCGACGGTAGGGCCGGCTGTACCCGCTGCCCAGACCTGGATAGCCAAAGCTCCCAAATCCCAAGGAGCTGCCGGAGGAGATGGGGACTCCCCCAGCACTGAGAGCGCTCCCCACAGCTGCAGATGCCGAGGATCCCACAGCGGTGTTCTGAGGGAAGGAGCTGAGGATGGGGCCAGGCAGGGTCACCACCACAGGAGAGGGCTGGATCACCACTGTCGAGTCCTGGCACTGCCGGACACAGGGCTCATTGCAGCTGTTGGCGAGTGGGGTTGGGCCACAGGGGGTGGGGGGACACAGATCATAGCAGGACATTGCTCTGGGGTGGAGGTAAATCTGAAACAGAAGGAAATCAATGCCATACAAGAATTGGATTAAACTTCTCTTTAATATAGCAAACTGACAAGAGATTAAATGGGGAGCAAGATAAAATTTTTGCTCCAGAGTACTTTGAAAACAGGGTTGAGTTTGCATTTTCTTTAAGGAGACTGCTAAGGAAGGTAGCACTAATGCATTTTGCTCGGTAACTTACCCTGAAGCCTCCGTGGTTAGTAAACTCACCCAGGAACCGGGGCATGTAGCGGTGCTGAAAACCTCGTCGCTCACACTGCAGAGAGTGCCCTAACCACATGGCCATAGTGCTACCCTGGAAAAAGGGAACTTTGAACACTTCCCCTTGCAGTGGCTGCACACAGGAAAGCTATTAGGGCCCGGTGTGTCCTAGAGAAATGGAGGCTGATTCTGTAGCCTTCAGAGGAAGGTGCTCAGCTGGAATGGGTAAGACCTGGCCTGTTATTCCTGATCCAAGGCTGGCATATTTATTTGCTCAACAGTCAAGGATGACAAGCATCCTACCCAAACCTAATACAGGAAATAATCTTCCCCATTTCTTTGTATCACTTTCTTTCATGCAAGTCCCATCTTGGAGGTCCCTTCTCCCAATTTTAAGACACTGGAAAATAGAAACTGAAGCACTCAACATTTGTTTGACAAGAGATGGAAGGCAGGCAGCTGAATTCAGGAACACTTCCACTTTTTGTCTTGCTATTAACATTAAAAACAGTAGCAGCTCTCAGAAGCTACTGTAGAAATCTGTCCAGTTGTTTGGAGCATGGGGAGGCAGTTGGTTAAAGATCACTCCTTATGTGCAGAACTATGAGTTGGGATTCAAAGACAGGCACGGACTGAGGCTTTCTGCATGATGAGCTGGTGACCCAGGACAGCAAAGAATAAAATGCCAGTATTGGCCCCCTATTTCTCTGAATGTCTGGTCTTTGATAAATATTCCACAGACCAGCACACTACTCTGAACAGACCTAAGAAGTGACTGCAGATTTTTTTTATGTTCAGTTGCCATATCTAATAACTTGTTTGGATCCTGAAGTTGAATAAATGGACCTTACTGTCTAACTAACATGTGTCTAACTCCCCCATTCCATGATTTTAATAATTGGCCACCAAGAGAAAACATTCTCTTTCATATGAAAAGCCCTCCCAGCTTCCTCCCTCAGAGGAAAAAAAATAATAAAATAATTAATAAAAAAAAAAAGAATCTACTACAATATTAGAGAGGAAAAGCTACAAAATCATCAAGGTAACAGTTCAACATATAGAAAGAGAACAGATGAGTTCAGACTTACCCTATACACGAAGGCAAGGAAGGCAAGAGAAATGGATGGAAGAACCTTGAGTTGCTCAGGTTTTTATACTGCATCCCAAGTTGCCTGACAACTTGGGACATTCTTTGTGCATGAAGTTATTTATGAGCCACTACTGATTACATGGTTTTTTGCCTCAGTATTTGTGCTTATTACTGCCTCACTTCCTTATCTTGTGGCATGCATATCTGACCACAAGTTTCTTTCATCTTAAAATATTCTGGGCCAAGTTAATTTCTGGTAACATTAGAATAATTAATTCAGAAAAATTTATTCTGCCTTCAAAACTCTTTTGGATCTGCCTGGTGTCATTAAAGGAGATTAAGCTGAATTTACATAATACAGTCCCTTGTACAAGCCCTCCTCTGCAAGGTAAATATTGTTGCAAATCATGAAGAATTTAGCTTTTAATGAGTTGGAAGCCGATCCATGAGCAGCTGTAGTTCGGGGATTCCAGCTGCTCTCAGGGAGAAGAGGAGAGAGATTGAGTTTTTCAGAAAATGACTGGGAATGCACATACAATTTACACCCAACTCAGGCCTCAAAATGAGAGAAAAAACTCAATATTGCCAAAGTGAAGGGAAATGAAGAACTCTGTGAGAATCAGGATGAACTGAAAAGAGTTATGGCTGTGTACAAAGGCCAAGATATAAGTAGAAAAACTAAGATACCACTTTGACATGAAAAAAAAAAAAATGTATAACGTGTCCAGTCCAATGAGATAACATCAAACTGTTCTGTTTCTGTGGAAGATTCTGAAGCACAAATCTTATACAGCATCTTTCCTGGCTGTCTAATTCTGGGCCTCATCTCTTAGGAGTTTTTAATTTATGGAATCCACAGATGCACCTTTATTCTTATCTCAGACCTCAACACATCAGCAGCTGCTTTTAAGCTAACTTCCACATGTATAATAATGCTTGGTGACATTTGTTCTCAAGGAAAAGTCCTACAAAGGATATTGCTTTGCAAAAGTGACCTGTGGAGGCAGAAGCAGTCACATACAAGATTTCTTTCTTTTGTATTGGAGTATTAATTTCTCCTGCTGCCCCTGTAGTACTGGTACATGATGTGTTACAGACCAGTGGCAGCCCAGTGCAGAAGCATCAAAAATACATAAAATATCAGCAATTTCTTCACTTGCTATCATTTTTTTTTCTGAACTGTGCAATGATATCAAACTTCTTCCATAGAAAGGACTTGCAGGATTAGTAAAGGGGTAAAATACAAAAGCAGTCCTTGGCACAGAGATCAGCACTCAGGTCTTTTCTCTCCTAGCACTTTAATTACTTAGACATGCAAATCATCTCCAAATTATGAGCGTCTTTGTGAAGATCCCCTGGGAACAGAAACTTGTTTGGCTTGGTTATATGTTCCTGAGAACATCAAAGTTTATCAGAAACTTTTATTAAAACTCTAGGCATGCAAAGTATCATATTATGTGGAACCTTAAGATATGCGACCCAGATATGAATCCTCATATCACTTCTATAATAATCTATTATTAAGATTTGGGAGTACAGGTCAGTCATTGGCTTCTAAAATTTATGTCACTGTTGCTGGTGGCAGGAATTATGGCTATTTCACTTTTAATTAAAAAATACCTCAAGGTTTGTTTCAAGCTATATCATATTCCAAGGAGATTCAAAAAGAAATTACTCTATCCTTTTTTAGCTTCACCAACCCTGGTCATTCCTCAGTATTTCTCCATACTCTGAGGGATTAGCAAGCTTTTTCAACAGTTATTTAGGGAATTAATTTGCATAGCAGTACTGATAGATGATTTTCATCATTTAAAAAAATATATTCTTTCTTCCAAGCTCTGCTTAAATAATTTTAAAATCAGACTCAGAGTTTAGAAAAGGACCTAGCAATGTTTTCAGAGATGTCTATGACCTTCCTTAAAAGTGATTACAATAATTAGTGTTCTAAGTCCAGCCACTTTATTGTACAGTCAGAATGACTTCATGTCCTGATCTTTGGGCTGAATTAAAGTGAGTGAATCAGAAGTTCATGGCTGTTTCTATATAATCAGAGACAGGTCTGTATATTCATATTATAATTAAAAGTTTTTGCATAATGTGAGAACATCCTCCTGAGACACCTGAAAGTGACTAAATGGCTGAAAAAAAGCTCTTAATCAAAAGGGAACTGGAATCTTACTCACATTAATCTCTGGGCAATGGCTCCAGACACAAAATTGACCCCAAAATCTGTGTGTGGAAACACAGACACACAGAGAACAGAGCAGTTTCCCTGATGAGAAGACTGCCACTTGCAATAACTTTTGAGCTGTAATTAATTAGCTTGTTCAAAGAAATGGATGCCTCAGAGGCTTTGAACGGTTGTACAAATCTGTAAAAGTCCTTACGGCACAGATCCCTCCTGTGCAGTCCCCTTCTCTCACTGTCGACAGTGGGTTTGATAGTTATATCTTTAATCTCAGACCTCAATCTTAGCTAATTGTACTAATACTGATGTTATAGACAGCATTGCAAACAGACTGCACAGCCATTTGAAGTTCACACAATAATCTAGGACACCTGGTTTGAGGCCATTGACAGTGAACTCTGCTAATAGCCTCATAGTATTAGGACTTAGTGCTTAAAACCAAAGATACGTATGTATCTTAAGGTTCTTTTGTTCAATCAGACTGGGTATCTCTGCTGTTTCTGTTGCAAATTGTTGCTGCAAATTGTTGTTTGACACAGGCAGATGAATAATATGCGCTCTGTGTATAATCTGGGATGGCATTTGGTATAGGCACAGCCTGCAACTTGAGCTTCACAATATCAACTTATGCTGCTCAGACACCTCCCCTGAAGGCAAGGATGTTCAAATATAGGTAGATATATACAGTCCTAAAAGTTCATACCTATTTCATACATAGCTATTTTCATTGTTAATGATAATCAAATATTGTTATAAAGAACTTTAAAATGACTAAATTTTGAGGTTTGGCATCTTACTGTGGTCTAATAAGCTTAAACAACTTATATTACAATTTCTCTTTTTGTCAAAAAATAAATGTGACTAACTTCTGCATAGAGACCTGTGGAGTATTTCTGCAAAGAGACAGCTTGTAGTGGGGTTGTTATACCAGAATTCAAAGGGCACAGCAGAAGAAAACAACAACAACAACAATTAGTTCATGCTAGAGGGAAGAAATTATTTACTCACCAGAGCTTCTGCAGAACACCACACCCACAATGGGTGGGCTTTAGTTATTTTTCAAATGCGTTTGAATAATTTTTTTTAATGCATATGTTAATTACATTTCAAATTGTAATTGTGCAATTAGAATTTCTCTACTCATGGCCCTATGTGTCAGATCCACCTACCTCACAGAAAGATGTCTCAGTGCCAAGACAGAAAGACAAATGCATACTTGGAATGCATCAGCTCAGAGCAAGGGGTTGCCTATTATCATTGGTATAAATCCTTTCCACAGTCCCTCCTTTATTTCTGGCAAGGGTTGCATGAGATCTCACTCATGAATTTTGCCACAATTACATGCCAGGTCCCTGATTTTACATTTACTTCCATTAGTCATTTTGGAAGGAAATGATCACAGCCTACTTGCTTGGAGTTGGAGACACAGGACTAACACACACTCTTTTAAAACCTTTCCATCCCAGTAAGAAGAGATGGGTTTTCATGCTGAAAATAGACTTTGAAATTACAGATATTATCATGGGATGAAAACTCAGTCTGTCATTTAACTCCACAGATGCCTGCAGCCAGTGAGTGCATGCAAATATCTCCACCAAACCCAATTATTTCAGCACCACAGAAGCACTAAGAGCACTGTCTACAGTAGAATTTCTACACTTAAGTAGTCTCACATAAGCTGGCATTAATTACAAAAAAATACTCAATATGATTTACAGAGGGAGCAGGTTTCTTCTTAGAGCATAACCCTGCCAAATTCCCTATGGTCTTCCTACCATGCATCTACTTTGCACTTACATGCACGTACACACACACACACACAGACTCTACTTTGCTGCAGAGTATCTACCTTGTATATACAAGGAAGCCAAAGTTTCCTGGCTGTAGAAATGATTTCTTGGCATAGAAGTAGTAAGCCGAATATTTAACTCTAGTCAACATGAAATAGTAGCAGTTAATTACTAAAAAAAATGGTAAGAAATTTTACCAAGAGCAGGCTGCTAGTAGGTGTTACCAAACAAACACCAGGAGACTTGGTTTATGATGCAGCATAATTTTAATGAGAGCAAAAAGTGGAATAAAAAAGTACAAAGTGTAAGCAAATATTTCTAGGAGTCAGTAAGACAATAGCTAATATGTCTTTTCATCCTAGGTTTCTTTTCTCAATGCTGCTGTGTACTGAAACAATGAAGTCCCATCTACAGCAATAGAAGAAAAAAATTTTCATCAGAAATATGAAGTATTCAAAGAATAACACAAGCAAATGCCTGATTTTAGGAGATGCCAAGCTCCCACAGCTCCATTCACTTCAGGTGGAGTTGTGGGGGCCTAACACCACATCTGAAAACCATGGCCATGAGCTCTCTCCTGCGTCAGGTCGTGCTTCAGCGTTTCTGGTCATTTCTTCCTGGTTGCTCCTCATGCTTTAGCATGGCCCACAGAAGCCACTGCGGTAGGTGTTGTAGCGATTATAGGGCCGGCTGTACCCACTGCCCAGACCTGGATAGCCAAAGCTTCCAAATCCCGAAGAGCTGTCCCCAGAGGAGATGGGGACTCCCTCAGAGCTGAGGGTGCTGCCTACAGCAGCCGAGCTGGTGGATCCTACAGCGGTGTTCTGAGGGAAGGAGCTGAGGATGGGGCCAGGCAGGGTCACCACCACAGGAGGCGGCTGGATCACGTACGTTGATTCCTGGCACTGCCGGACACATGGCTCATTGCAGCTGTTGGCGAGTGGCGTTGGGCCACAGGAGGTGGGAGGACACAGGTCATTAGAGGACATGGCTGCAGGACAGAGAGATGTCTGAAACACAGCAAAGAAATCATATGCAATATAAAAGTTGTATTGAATTTATAAAACTCAGATGTGGGGTTAACATGGGAAAGTAACTAGACAAGGTGGTTAGAGGGATAATCATTTCATAGAATTATAGAATCACAGAATCATTCAGGTTGGAAAAGACCTCTAAGATCATCTAGTCCAACCTTTAACCTAGTACTAATGTCATTTATTAGGCCAAAATCCACAGTGAGCAGTCTGAAAATGACATAGAAGTTTCTTGTATCTTTTTCAAGACTGCTGGAGCAGGTGGCCTCTGAACCATGCTGCCAGTTGTGGTAAAACTCCCCCTAACCCTTACGAGCAAAGGCATTTCCCATTCCTTGGCAATTTCCCCTTGCAGCAACTCAGTGGAGATGGTGCCACTGTAGCGGAGATGGAGGACAGCTGCTGGAGCTACCATCTGGGTGGAAACGCTGAGCCTTATCCTGACGCATATCTGAGTTTAATGCCTCAGCGCTAGAATTTACTCTCTAGCAGCCCATCCAGAAGCATTTGCAGAATTGTAGAAAAGTGTTTTAGATGCATCCTTTGCTCCCAAAGTACATATGACCAGAATAGGCAGACATGGAGTGGGAAAAAGGATTATTTTCTTGGTCAGAAGTCTTGCCCTAGTTTGAGTTCAATCTATTTGAGTCTCCTAGGATCTCAGCTCTCCTGCCAGTGGAAAAGAGGACTTGGGATAGATCCCGGAACTCAGAATACATTTATTTTTTGACTAGTCCCTATATCTTAAGACAAGACTGTATTTCCAGCCAGGTCCTTTGGCTAGCTACTCCCTTAGCACCAGCCTCTAAAATGGAGCATGAAGATGAATGTTTTGAGAGACAATATTCCCAGTATTGAAGTTTAAGTCTTGCATCATTACACCCTGCTTCACAAATAAATAAAGCCTTTCTGTTTGATAGAAGTAAGCCTTTCTAATTTTCCTCCCCAAAAGGAAAAAACAAAACAAAACAAAAAAACCTAGCAATGTTTATAAAGAACTAAGAACAACAAAAAGCAGTCATCAAAGTCACAGTTTAGCATTTAAAAAGACACTGGGTAGATTCAGACTTACCTGTTCACCTGGGCGAATAAGGCAAGAGAAGTGGATGGAAGAGTCTTGTGTTGTATAGGCTTTTATACTGCATTCCAGACCGCCTGAAGACCTGAGACATATACTATGCACAAAATTATTTAACAATACATACTTTTGCATGCAAAATCCACCAAACTGATTAACTCTTTTTTTCTTTTTTTTTTTTCCCCCAAAATCTCTTTTGGTATTTCTCTATTTTTCCCCTCCCCTTATTACACTCACATTCCAGTACAGGCAAAGCTTTCATCTTCAGCAATGAGCACCCATTTAATTCCTTGGAAGACTGTGGTGATTCATTTGAATTACAGCAATAATTACATTGCGTCCTAAGGCCAAAGTACATTTTGTTTCATTTCTGTCGTCAAGACATTGCTTAAGGGGAGCGTATGTGATGCACAGTCCTTATTCAAGACTTCACTTCTTTAGGTGAACAATTGTTAAGCTCTGAGATGCAAGCTTGGGCTCAGTTCATGACCATTTCCATTTCAAGGGGTCGGCCTGACTGCAAGATGTGATGCATTATATATATTCCCAAATTTTGCATTTCTGCACTATCTCAACCCCACACAAACATACAGTTGAGAAGAGCACCAAATTTCCATGAGTATTGCAAAAGGTAGAGAAAATTAAGACCAGTGAGAATTGCTGACCAGAGACAATAAAACACTTTCTAGAGTGTTTTATTGTGGGCTAACCCATACTTTTTTTTCCCAGTTTGTACAAACACAGCTAATATACACACAGGACTATATTTTTTAGCTTCTTTTTCCACGTGAAAGTCGAACAATCAGACTTTAATGAAAAAGTGTGATGACATGATCTTATTACTTTAGGGACTTTATTAACTGCCTCTAATTTTTTATCAGATTTCTGCAATCTTTCATCTGAAGAATCAACATTAGTCCTACATGAAACCCCAGCAAGTCAAAGGGATGTACATCAATTTTCACATCAAATTAGATAGGAATATGGATATTAAGACTGCTTGCAGTTTTTGGTTCTTAAAGGCAGTCTCTGCCTGAGCTGAACTACAGCATCAGTAGAAATCGCACCCAGCATTTCTCCATTATATTTATCATTACGTGATTTGTTTCACCTCTGCAGCCTGCAGTGGCCTGACAGAAATATTTGCGCAGATGAAAAGTATTCAAAGAGCAGGGATCAGGTCTCTTCTCTTAGCATCACAGTCCTCCAGCAAGAGATGTGAATTAACTCTCAGTGAGGAGTATCTTTATACATAGGTTGGTCTTGGTCTTCAGAAGAGCAAAGGACTTCAAAGTACAGAATAGCTTTTCACTAATGGCTCAAATATGCAAAGTTTCATGCTACCTAAATTTCAAGGTACATGACAAGATCTCAGCTCTCGCATCACCTGGCTAACAACCTAATTTCAAAGTGTGTGAGTCAAGATCATTCAAAGGACTTCACAAACTAACTCAAAGTACACGCCTTCAGAAACAAATTATTTTATTAAAAAATGTCATAGTTGATTAAGAAAGAAAGAGGGAAATGGGAAGGGAAGGGAAGGGAAGGGAAGGGAAGGGAAGGGAAGGGAAGGGAAGGGAAGGGAAGGGAAGGGAAGGGAAGGGAAGGGAAGGGAAGGGAAGGGAAGGGAAGGGAAGGGAAGGGAAGGGAAGGGAAGGGAAGGGAAGGGAATTTTCCTCTCCTTTCCGACAGTTACTGTCCTTCTCCTTCCACAAAATCTCTAGCTCACATACTACTTTAGAAATTTTTGAAATGTATTTCCTTTGTAAGTGTAAAGAGTAAGTGAAAGAAATCACTCACCTGGGGAATTTTTTCCTTTTCATCCTTAAAACTAGGTAGGCAAAAAATGCTACCTTTTCCTCATTCTTCCCTCTAGTAACACAAAATATATACCCTCCTTTCCTTGGAGGGTATATAATATCTTAGAAACAGCCTGCAAATACTTCAATTGACATTCTGCCAGTTTAGTCTAATTGGCACCTAGCAGAGTTCAGCTAAAATGCTGTGAGTCTTTGGATCTTGGTTTTTGGGACTGCTAAGACTGGTGAACCAGGACTGAACAGCTCTCATGTATGGATCAGTGATGGCATTTCACATTCCATGCACTCAATTAAAACACTTTGTGTAACGACAGAGTGCTCCCATTAGGCTGGTGAACTACCAAATTGCCAGAGCTGACAAATCACTTACATGAACTAAAATTTGTATCATCTTTATGTTGACTTCACAGGAGTGAATGTAACAGTACAAAGTGTTTATTTAAATGATCCACAAGTCTTTGAGATGAAAGAAGCTTTGAGGAAGGCTTTTCATCTGATGCCAGGATGAGACTAGACTGGTGCATAAACTATAAAGAAAACAATTTAACTACCTGGAACAATTTAAGTCTTGGGGACCATTCAACCAGCTGCAATAGAATTTGTTTGATAACTAGAATTATTTGAATGCCTTAAACATTTCCCTACATGAGAACGCCTTCAATTTTTTTCCAAAAATCTATTGCTTTAGTAGCTTCAGTGGCTGTGCAATACTGGTTTTAATCTCAGGTACTTACTTTCAGCACTAATAATTTACTTGAGAGAACTCCTAAGGTTTTGATGCCTACCAGTGTCCTGTATTTATTAGCATGCTTCTTTCCATGTGCTTTCTGTTGGAATTCTGTAGCGCTACAGACAGGACATTAAAGACAGCCAGGCTTTTATTAGGAGCCCTAAAATAGACAGTACTTCTGCAGTAAGTAGCAAACAAATAGACCAAATGGTTTTGCTCTGTCTCTCACAAAAATCTATGTCTATACCTTTCTTGGGACTTGTGCTGCTGTTCGTGTTTGACCTTATGAATCCAAGCATTCAAGCAGTGATTAGATGGTTAATCTTTCTTTGCACCCTGCAGCTCTAGGTCAGAGTTATTGAGAGTGAATCACAACAGGATTCCTTAAAACAAACAAAATTATAGGCTAGATTAGATATGCATTACTCAGTATGTCATTGTTGGATAATAAAACACTTCCTGTCTTGAGAAAACTTTCCTGACAGAGATGCAGAAAATCAAGTATTACAATAAATCACTCTGGAATCAATATGCATTTCAGCTGCAATATATGTTCTTGATCTCAACCTCTAAATATATCTTCTTTTCCTCTTATCGGTGTTTCTGCTAGTATTCATACCATGTCTCTGCCTGGTACTGATGACCTACACAGTGATGAATTTCACCCAGAAAAAGTTACAAAGTAAGGTAGGATGGGGAATAAAAATAACAGAAGACTTGGAATATGGTAAAACTTTAATAATACTAAAGAGTGCATTAAAATACTGCAAAGCAACAGGTTTTAATAAGGGAAGAAAGGTGATGTGTCCCACAGACAGAGCTCTTCTTTCAGTGTAGGACTACACCTTGACAATCAAGTCCCATCTACTGTTTAAAGTATGTTTAGCACTAGGCAGTATCAAATACAGCAATGGGTAGCAGAATTACATACTTGATTAGAAATACAAAGTAGCATATTAAGAACAGGGGCCTCATTTTAGGGAATGACTAACTCCATGCAGTTCAGGTGGAGTTGCGGGTGCCTAACACCACATCTGAAAACCATGGCCATGAGCTCTCTCCTGCATCGGGTCGTGCTTCAGTGTTTCTGGTCATTTCTTCCTGGTTGCTCCTCATGCTTTAGCATGGCCCACTGAAACTGCTGCGGTAGGTGTTGTAGCGACGGTAGGGCCGGCCGTACCCACTGCCCAGGCCTGCATAGCCAAAGCTTCCAAATCCCAAGGAGCTGCCACCAGAGGAGATGGGGACTCCCTCAGCATTGAGTGCGCTCCCAACAGCCGCAGATGCTGAGGATCCCACAGTGGTGTTCTGGGGGAAGGAGCTGAGGATGGGGCCAGGCAGGGTCACCACCACAGGAGAGGGCTGGATCACCACTGTCGAGTCCTGGCACTGCCGGACACAGGGCTCATTGCAGCTGTTGGCAAGTGGGGTTGGGCCACAGGGAGTGGAAGGGCACCGCTCATAGCAGGACATGGCTGCAGGATGGAGGCAAGTCTGAAATACAGGATCAGAACAAATGCAGCATAGGAGTCATATTGCAGTTTACTGTTTACTCATCTCAGGTACCAGGACCACTGGAGCTTTCCAGGTAACCTTTCAAGAGTCAAGTGAAGAAGTAAAACCACTTCTTAACTATACTACAAGAAGATGGAGGCTGGAAAAGTCCTTTATCAGTTTTTGGTGATCCAATGGAATAAATTGCAGCAGAACAAAAGGATACATACCTGTTTCATGACTTATATTTTAGTATTTTGATTTGCTGTCTGGAAAGACACTACTGAGATCCAACCTAAGTATTAAAAGCATTGCAGAAGTAGTAATTATGAGTAATTCCTAGCCACAATTCCTAGCCATGCATTTATGGATAAAGTTCATCAGACAGATGGAAAATGGAATGAAGAATTATTTTCCAGGTGCCAACTTCATCTAAGAAGAGGTACAAATTTCAGTACCATTTGGCGTACTTGAAGCTGAGCTGTTTAGAAATTTGTCCCAAATGACTTGTCCACACACATGCTATCCATGAAAAATCCATGCAGCGCCTGCATGCTCCCTGTGACCAGTTCCAGCATTCCAACAAACACAAATTTCACTATCTCCTATGCCTATCTCAGCCTGTGGGTGCTCGGTTCTCCTCTATTTTTGTTCTTCTTTATCCTCACTGACCCTGAAACCATTTCCCTAAACATGAGGGAGATGTCATTGCAATCTACAATTTCAAAAACCTGGCACCTAAAAGATACCAAGCAGAACATTTTGATGATATCTGCACTATTAAAGTCTATATTAATTACTATAGTATTAGAGTCAGTACCCTTGTTAAACCCAGTGTGAATGCTTCTAATCTCAGTATGCAGCTTCTTTTTTTCCTCATTTAGAAAGTAGTATTTAGATATCAAAAGCTTGTGGTTCAATGTAACTGATTTTTAAGACCCACAAACCTCTGCTTTAAACCTTCCTAATCTTCTTGCTCTCCAGCTGCTTCCTTGAGAATATGGTTCCTTTTACCCTCCTACTTCCCACTGTGCCCAGGAGTAGATTTGTCATAACAAAAATGGAAACACTGGAGAAGCCTCCTACAACATAAACAGCACAGAACCAGATTTTTCTGGACATTTCTGAAGATAAATTTATCCCTTACAAACACTGTTATTTTCTCTTCATGTCAACCCAGATGAAATTTCAAGCATTACAGGTGATGAAACAGACCCTTAAAGATATAAAATACACTTTTTCTCCTGAGCATATAGATCTCTGTATTCTAACCATTCAGTTTGTTAATCTCTAATATTATTAGTATTGGGATTTTCCAAGTCACTTAGCATACCTGAAAGCACACATTTGAATAAATATATATCAGCATTTCAAAGATCTATATAGCCAAGCCTGGCCTCTAGAAATCCCTGCAACTCAAATATTGAAAAAATACTTCCCTAAAAAAAAAGCACCCACCACTGCCCCCCACCCACCCACTTCCCCCAAACCAGCAGCTAGCAGAATACTATGGAGGAAGAAGTACAGTAATCAAATTGTTAGGAAAGGAAGAATTCAGAAAATAGAAAGAGAAGTAGATTTCAACTAACCTTGTTCACGAAAGAGAAAAAGGTAAGAAGTGGTAGGAAGGAACTTGAGTAGAGCTAGCTTTTATACTGAGTCTTGGATGGCCTGGGGACTGCAGACATCCTTTGTGCATGAAATTATTTACCAACAAGTATGCCCTGAATGCAAAATGCTTCCAACCGATTAAATGCCTTTTCCTTACTGTTTATTATTGTTTTCATTTCTTTATCTTCTGACATGAATATTCTGCCATACAAGGTTCTCTCATCTTATGGTATTATGGGCCGAATTTATTCCAGTGCCACCTTTCAGTCACAACAGAATGTATGTGTTGTACATTCAACACACTTCAGTCATCAGGATAAAGATTAAGGAAAATTTATGGAATACATAATTTATCATCCATTTTTTTCTTTTATTAAGAATATGAGTGTAAGTCCTTAACAAATTCTGTGCTCTACCAATGGTTGCAAAGCTCTGACTCCAGCCAAGCATAAGAAAAATCTAGACTGAACTTTTGTGTTTTCTCAAGGCCCTGCAAAAAAACCCACAACCATATGCACACATGAAACAAAATCCCACCAAACCCAACGAGAAAGAACCAGAACCCATTGTGAAATTCAGACAAAAATACTGTTATATGAAACAGCATGATGAAATACAGCAGCAGAAAGTGTTTCTGGTGTGAATTACGGTAATTCACATTTTTCAGTACAGATTCAAATCTGTACAGGATTTTGCTTCTTCACCATGGACAAGACACAAAGGTTAGGAATGGTCTCATCTAATTCATTATCACACACTTTGGTGTCATATTTTGAGGTGCAGCTGCTATCACCTGGGAACGTTTACAGACTGGTTCTGAACTTGATTTCTTAGTTATTCTATGAAGCAAACCTATAACTCCCCTCTGTATCTTCTCAGACAACAAATATGAAGAGCATTTCACAAGTCATCTTGAGGACATATGAATTTTAAACTATTTTGAGATATTATCCTCTTCTCCTCACATGACTTTAACTGTGAAGTTATTGGGGGGGGGGGGGGGGGTGGGGCAGGAAACACAAAAATTAGCCATTTGTGATCATATTTATTCCCCTTGCTACAGACTTCAGTATAGCAGTGATGGTACTCCAGACTGATGTAAATTCATTGCACAAGTGGAATACATATGCAAAATTTTACTATGTCCGCATTTTTCTTCACAACTTTCATTAACAATGTGCATATTCAAGGAATTATCAAACTGCTCATGATATATAATGGGGTTTGATCACTTTTATAATCCACATAATGGGATGTCTTCAAAATCTGTCAGCCTGGATCATCTTTTGCCACCTAGCTTCACAAAAGGGATCCATCTGTATTTTAATGGACTCTATGAAAAACAGCTCTGAACTGTTATTTAAAGAACGATCAATGTTTTAGCAATTTTGAACTGCTCTTCATATTTCAGTAATATAATTTAAAGTGACCCACCTACACTCTTAGATATTTCCCTGCCTTTCCAGACCTAAACGATATCAGTCCATAAACATATATGTGGCACCTACATTTTTTAAAGTTCTTTAAGTTCTCTGTTGCAGCAGGTTCTTATTGGCAACCTGGAGAATTAATTTTCCTGTAAAATGTGTAACAATATTCATAAATACTGTTTTCAGCACTTCTGTTCTTCCTCCTTCTTTTTACACAAGAGCTTCTATTTGATATAATAACTCACTTTAAAAACAAACTCATGAAAGATCACAGCAATGTTTTCAAGAAGGCTTGTGAACTGTCTTCTGATGGTGGCCTAACTTCAGACTGCACAGGTTGGCTCAAAGAACTCATCCAGGAGGCTTGGAGCCTTTCCTGGAAATTTTAAGAATGATGAACAAGTTAAATGACAATTGTTCTTAACTAGGTCAGGCAGGGAATTGCACACAAAGAGCTTTAATAAATGTCTTGAATGTGATCTTAGATTGTACTTCCAAGACACCTGTAAGGTAACAAATTGCTGAGGATCTGAAAAGAATGCTTTATTAGACTGGGCTTTGACTCATTTCGTATTGACATTAATGGAGTCAGTATAGAAGTACCAGAAATTAATTGAACCCATAAATTGTGAAGATGAAAGAATTTTAAATGGATAGAGTATGCTTCTCATGCAATGCCAGAAGGAACCTAGACTGGAAAACTAAAAGCAGAACAATTTCATTATCAAAAAAAGGTTCCACCTGAAAAAAAAAAAAAAAAAAAGTATGTGAGAACTAAGTCATGCAAAAAAAGAAAAAAAAGAAAAAGAAAAAAAATGCTTCAGTAGCCTCAAATAGTCTGAGAAATTTGTAAAAAGTCATAATCATAGTTATTGTATCCATTTCTCCAATCTCAACATGCAAAGAGGACATTGCTTTTAAACAGGCATTCACATTCTTCAGGAAGTTTCTAATACCACATTTACTTTTACTAAAGGCTTCAGCACTCTGCACAAACATTCCTTGTTGCCATATTATCTGAAGATGGTTAGTTCTAGGAGACTATTTTTTTTTTAATCAACAAGTATTGCAAGGCAAAGACTTAAATACTTACGGAAGAGGCTAGATCTCCAATCTATTTCATTCACAAGAAGAACCACAGAACACACTTTTCAGCATACGCCGTTGTCAGAGACAGGCCACTAAGCTAGGCAGTTCCTTCTTCTGAAACACATTTCTATACTCTGTATGTGTCTATTTGCATCATAGAAAGACACTTACCTTCCACCAAACAGAAAGACATTTTTTGATGTATATCAGTGTTATCAGTGATTCCCCACAGATCTGGGTGAATAACTAATTACCTCAATCATACCAGTTCTGTTGATAGGACACCATATACTCAGGTATACATTTGTTCTTTTATTTTTTTTAAATACACTCAAGGAAGTGATTTTTTTCAGCAGAAGCTCTATTCAGTCTAACATCTATTGACTTTTCATCTTTTATACTTTGCTGCCTCAAGCCACAGTCTAAAAAAGGCCATAAGCCATCTTATCTCTAAACTAAATATTCTTTTCCTAATTTTGCAACTTCGCGAGAAAGCAGTTCTTAAATGAAGAGAAGGGAAGGGAAAGGGAAAGGGAAATAAGCGTAAGACATTTGAGAAGAATACATCTGCCTTTTTACCCCCACTGTTTGGATAATGGGCTAGTTCCAGCTTTGAACCTGAATGTCTGCTGACTTCAACCTGGTTCCTTCACTGTTTTTACTTCAGCACTATGACACTTCCATTTTCAAATAGAAGCTTTTGTGCTCCTAAAGAGAAAGCTATGCACAAGCTTTAGAGTCATCAGAAATTAGATGCTACTCTTACTGCTTTCCTGTTCTGTGTCATACTGGACCCCACACTGCTCTGCCACTGGAGCTAATGAGGTAATGACACAATTAAGAGCTCAGATGGATTTCTAGATGGTTTTGTACCTAGACAAAACAAGCATTTGTTACTATTTTTGATAAACCTCAGTAGCACACAAAGCATGGGGTTTCAACATTCTTTGAGAAAAGTCTTAGCTGGAAGCAGGATTAAAATCTGTTAAGGCAAACACAGCCATTTAACTAGTTCTTCACCCACAATTTTTTGTGTGTGGATTAGAGTTCTTGTACAGATTAGCTAAGGAATAAGATCTACTTTGTTGAAGGCTTGAAAGAGAGAACGTGGAAGTTGACCATAAAAATGTATTAATGATTAATCATACAGAGTCTTCTTATTCTTAGGAGTTGTGAACAATCATTTCAGTCCTGAAGCTTTGAGTCAAGATCACAAGTTTGAGTCAAAGCCTATTGTGGTTAGATCTTCAGAGGTTAGTAGCATTCATGCTAATAAAAATAAAAAACAACCAACCAAACAAAAACCCAGACAAAGTTCTGAGAAGCTACTCCGCACTTACCAATTTTCAGAGTTTCAAAGAATACTAAGAGACAAGATGAGAAAGCTACCAACGTGAAAGTTCGCAATAGTAACATTCCACATGGATGTGGAAAAAATGGAAAAAGCTAGCAAGAAAACCTGTTGAATGCTTCAAGAACAGTATAAATAGTGAAAAAACTTCACATTGATTGTTGCTGACTATTCAATTCTCAAATTCAACTGTGAAGGTATGGTTTAATAAATGCATAGATTTTACCATATAATGATATACTCCAGCCAAAAGGGTGGAAGTAGAGAACAAAAAACAATGAAATTCAAATTAAGATGCAGAATCAGTTTAATGAGAAAGGCAAATGTTCCACAATGCAAAAGCAAAGTACATATTTATGTAAAGAAAGGAAGCCATTTAAGCCATTAAAACTGAAACACAGACAAGACACTGCTTTTCCTTACTCAGGCCTTAAGTACCCTCAACTTAAAGAGAGGATTACACAAAGCAAAGTTAAAATGCAACAGAAGTAATCAGAAGCAGATATTTAAAGATTAAGGTATTTGCCATGTTTCCAGGACAGCACAGGCTGGCACCCTGGCTTCCCTCTCTGCTCTGCAGGAGGCCACGAGGATGCATCTCAGCCCATCTGGAAACCTGGCCAGCAGCTCCGTCCTCAGTCCGGCACCTGGCTTCGGGCTTCCTGGTCGATGCGCTCACTGGTCGTCCTCGTGGGCTTTAGCAGGGCAGGCACCTTCTGCCACTGTAGCGGCCACCAAAGCCAGAGAGGCCAAAGCCCCCGGAGGAGATGGGCACTCCCTCCTCACTCAGGATGCTGCCAACGGCAGCAGATGCTGAAGATCCCACAGCGGTGTTCTGGGGGAAGGAGCTGAGGATGGGGCCGGGCAGGGTCACCACCACGGGAGAGGGCTGGATCACCACACGGGAGTCCTGGCACTGCCGGACACAGGGCTCGTTGCAGCTGTTGGCAAGCGGGGTTGGGCCACAGGGACGGCACAGATCGTAGCAGGACATGGCTGCGGGATGGAGGCGCACCTGGGAGAGAGGGCAGGGAAAGAACAAGCAGCGTGTCAGCAGCAGCCTGACAGCCTGCTGGCCAAGACAGAAGGCATAGTCTGGGGAGCAGCGACAGGCTGGCTGAGAACAGAGGACAGGGCTTGCGAGCCTGGTCCCCAAGGGCCCCTGCAAAGACAGCCCAAGACCTTCTCCCACCTCCCCCTGCAGTGGCAAGCAGAACAGCGATGGAGGGAGCAGCATCAAGGAGCAAGGCCCACACCAAAGCTACACAGAGGAAAAGACCTGGTCAAGGCCAGAAGGCCAAGGGGAGAAGAGAAAGAGAGGAGTGAGGAGAAGGCACTTGCAGCTCACCTTGTTCACCAAGGAGGAGAAGGCAAGAGAAGTGGATGAGGGAGCATGCTGTTGGACAGGCTTTTTTATACAGTTCCAGACTGCCCCAGGCCCAGAGGCACCATTTGCACTTGTAATGTTTTTACCAACAAGACTCATCTCAGTATGCAAAACACCACAATTAAAGAAATCTCTGCACTTATTGTTCCCTGCAATGCTCCCTTTTCATTTTCCTGTTCATGACATAGCCATTCCATCCACGCTGGCTCCTTTCAAGTCACAGGATTACAGGCCAAAATGTTTCTGGGGAAGTGACACAAAAGCACAGGAAGAAGATGAAGGCAAAAGAGGAGATGCCAAATTTCAAGTGGAATGCCGAGCCTCTACTCCTGGAGCTTCCTTCAACAGGCTTTGTCCTAAATGCATGGGTACTCATTTCCTTGCAAACCCACCCTTAAAGTTTCAGGCCGGACTTCCAGCTGTGAGGGTCAGCAAAGAGCAAGACCCCCTTTGCTTTACCTATCAACCTGCTCAGGTTCTGCCTTAGGCAATTGATTTCAAGCATGGCACCTCTGCCATCAGGCCTCAGACTCCCTTCTGTGGGATAAGCATTGCTCTCAGGAGACAAAAGCTTGCTGGTTTTTCTCTTTCTGCACTCAACAACTAGAGGTCCCCTTCATACCACAGCACACCTCTTTTCAGAAACAAGGACATGGCTCTCTCTCTACCACACACTCCTGCTGCCCACTCCTGTTAAACCGGGGTGTCTCCTGCAGACAAAGCCCATGACTGGATTGAACAAATAGAGCTGCTTTCCTCATTCCCCATCTCCACGCCTCAGATTCTGCTGAACCCACATACTGACAGCACAGTACAGGCACCAGCAAAAATGTGACCATATTTCCATGCAACACAGAACTCTGCCCAGAAACAAGGGACGGTCTGGGAGTGCCATCGACGGCAGCCTGATGCAGCAAGCAGCTATCAGACGTCCCTGGGGACGTGTGCCTGGGGCAACGACCAAGCCATTTCCAACACCAAAGCACTTTCCTTCAGAGGCACGTATTCCTGGGGGGAACAACCGCCCAGCTTGGGATACTCGGCATACAGATCTCAGGCCCCTCAGCCAGGCCTCTTGGGTGGACAAAAGCCTTCCCATGAGGCTTGGGACTCCACCAGCCACACAGCAGCAACTCTCTAAGTCACAGAGGCCCAACCAAATTCCTCATTTAGGAAGATGAGGAAGGGTTTGAAGGTGCACAGTAACTACCCTGATGATGACAGTAAACATCTATCCCAAGAGTGCTGTCACAGCTCAGTAGGAAGAGCCACTGTCCTGCCTACAGAACGGGAGCCAGGAGTTTTCAAGCAAGGCCGCATTCTCCAGCCCTTTCAGGGAAAGCAGTTACACCAGCAATGGCCTCGTTGCACAGCTCCCCTGAGCAAGGAAGATGAGGAGATGGAAGGCAGATTCATCAGGATCGTCCAGCTCAATGGTCAGATTCACCCTGGTAAAAACACAGGACTGGATGACAAGCCTGTCCCACACTTCAGGGTCAGGTCCAGTGACAGCAACCTCAGGGCTTCAACACAGGGCCCAAGGACTGCTGACCAGGCCCAGAAAAAAACGAAACAAACAAACAAAACAAAAAACCATCAGGCAGACCCAAGTTGGGAAAGCCTGGAAACCACTGGGCAACTTTGGCCCACCATCCGCAGGAAGGTTTCCACGCCAACAGCGAAAGGATCAAACTTCTTCAAGGTTGTGGGTGACGGAGCACTAGAACAGGCTGCTCCGGGGAGGTTGTGGAGATCCTTCTCTGGAGATACCACAAGGCCCATCTGTCACCTACAAAGACCAAATCTGCTCTAGGGAACCTGCATTTGGCAGAGGGTTTCTATGTCTGGCTGGAGGCCGATGTCTCTTGGGGTCCCTTCCAACCTCTACAATTCTGTGATTCTGTGGTAAGCAAATCTGCAACAGACTTCAGGCAACCCACACTGAGACGAGCTGAAGGGGAGGCTCAGAAGGTTTCAGGACAGCTTAACTATAGCCCTGGTGGTCGTCAATAGAGGGAAGAGGGTGTGGTGCGAGGCCCCAGGAGAGCCTGATGAGGGCCATTGGGCCTCTGCTGCACTCAAAGGCTGATGTATCAAGAAGAGGAAATCTCCTGTAGCACCTGGGACATAGGACACCAGCTGCATCTACCAGCCCAAAAGAAGAAGGACTTGGAAGCTTCAATTAATTTTCCAAAGCAAAACATGTCTCGCAGCTCAGGGTCTGCCCCAAAGTTGCAAGCCCCAGCACCCTGCGCTCCCTGATCTCCTGCTGCAGATGTTAAAGAAGCCTTCCCTTCCTGGTATCAGCTGTTCACTGCACTTTGCTCCTGCTGTCTGCTCAAGGTGGCTCAGGAATGTTGACAACCAGTGTGTTTCCTGAGGGTCTTCCTGCACAGCAAGAACTGAGGGCTTTGGCCTGACACCAGTGGGCCGGTCAGAGAATGCAGGGCCTTTAGTTACAGTGTAAGGCATCGTAGGATTTCCCCAGCATAGGGAATAGCATGAGAGTGCCCCTCACTCTGCCTCAAGCAGGATTGCCCACAGAGAAAAAGAGCAGCGGAGGGAGGGACTTAGACCCAAAAATAGGAGCTCACATCACCCTCTAATCAACTGCCCTGGCTTTCACTCCTCCCTTTGCCTTCTTTGGGACTCTTTCCAATCTGAGGCTTTGGCAGACAGTGCTTGGAGGAGGGAGGGGCAGAACGAAATATTTAGAGTGGTAATATACCATCAGAGCTTCATCCAGTTGGGCATTGGCCTGCACAAACATACCTTCCAGCAATTCAAAGGTTTGCCTCATAAACTGGAAGACAGCAGCAAACCTCCCATGTTGGTGACAAATCTCTTGGGTTAAATCTTGGACACTCTCATTATAGCTTGCACACACCAGACACAACTCCACCTCTCCACATCTCCACCAATGACCATCTTTCTTGAGGCTAGCTAACTCCTCCAGACATGAAGGAGGTCCACATTAGGGCCATATTCACCCACGCTTTTCCACACCAAGACATCACATTTCTCCCTGGAAAGGTTCACTGGACATCCCAATAGAAAAGGAACATGACAAGACACAGATTACAATGCAGCGTAAACTTTAATGAGTCTGAAGAAGGAATCAAAGCAGCTCGTGGTGGAAAGAATCCAGTGCCAGGCTGCCACAAGGACAGCTGGCAGCCAGACCCCCCCCTTCACCACAACAGGATGCACGTCTTCCTCCCTCACATGGCGAAAGGAAGAACAAAGAGGACACTCTTGACTTGCTTCTGGATGAACTCATGGCACAGGACAGCAGGAGACAACAAGGACGCATGATGCAGAGAAGAAAGCGGGAGAAGAAGATGTCTGCTGGCCAGTGTTTCCAGACAGCACAGGCTGGCACCCTGGCTTCCCTCTCTGCTCTGCAGGAGGCCACGAGGGTGCTCAGCCCATCTGGAAACCCTGGCCAGCAGCTCCGTCCTCAGTCCGGCATCTGGCTTCGGGCTTCCTGGTCGATGCGCTCACTGGTCATCCTCGTGGGCTTTAGCAGGGCAGGCACCTTCTGCCACTGTAGCGGCCACCAAAGCCAGAGAGGCCAAAGCCCCCGGAGGAGATGGGCACTCCCTCAGCACTCAGGATGCTGCCAACGGCAGCCGAGGTGGTGGATCCCACAGCGGTGTTCTGGGGGAAGGAGCTGAGGATGGGGCCGGGCAGGGTCACCACCACGGGAGATGGTTCAATCACCACACGGGAGTCCTGGCACTGCCGGACACAGGGCTCGTTGCAGCTGTTGGCAAGCGGGGTTGGGCCACAGGGACGGCACAGATCGTAGCAGGACATGGCTGCGGGATGGAGGCGCACCTGGGAGAGAGGGCAGGGAAAGAACAAGCAGCGTGTCAGCAGCAGCCTGACAGCCTGCTGGCCAAGACAGAAGGCATAGTCTGGGGAGCAGCGACAGGCTATGCCGAGGACAGAGAGGGGCTTGCGAGCCTGTGTCCCCAAGGGCCCCTGCAAAGACAGCCCAAGACCTCCTCCCTGCCTTCCCCCTACAGTGGCATGCAGAACAGCGATGGAGGGAGCAGCATCAAGGAGCAAGGCCTACACCAAGAGCTACACGGAGGGAAAGACTCGGCTGAGGCCAGAAGGCCAAGGGGAGAAGAGAAAGAGAGGAGTGAGGAGAAGGCACTTGCAGCTCACCTTGTTCACCAAGGAGGAGAAGGCAAGAGAAGTGGATGAGGCAGCCTGCTGTTGGATGTGTTTTTATACTGTTCCAGACTGCCCCAGGCCTAGAAGCACCATTTGAGCTTGAATGTGTTTCACAACAAGCTCATTTTCTATGCAAAACAGTGAAGTCAAGTAAATGGGGACACTATTTTTTGTTCCCATTAATGCTCCCTTTTCATTTCCCTGTTCATGACATGCGTATTTTGCCATGCACACTCCTTAAAAGGGACAGAATTAGAGACCAAAATATTTCCATTGGAAATGATGGATCAGCACAGGAAAATGATACAGCCAGTGATGAGAGGTATTCAACTACAGTATTTGATGACAGCCTTATATCCTAAGGAGCCTTCCTTTGAGGATTTCAAAAATGCTTAACCCACATTTCCTTCCCATCCTAAAATACAAGGCATGACTTAAAAAAACTTTTCTATGACAGGAGTGGACACCACCAATGCTTCACATAATAAATAATTCTACGTTAGGTCTGAACTTGCCAGTCAGGTTGGATACCGTGTTGGCTTTTAGACTGTCTGCAATCTAACATCAGGAGAAATTCACGTTTGTTGTCCTTCCCTCCTTTGGCTGGGCAGCCTCCTGAAGTCCCCAATCAACAGAAGAAGGACGTTTGAGGAGAGACACCGCTTTCCAAAACGTGCTAAGTCTACACCCCTCATACCACCAAAGGTCAGTGCAGTAATGTAGTGGCTTCACAACTCCTCCTTCCTCCTCCTCAAGGCTTCCTGCAACTTCTGCTTTGAAACTGCATGCTAATTCAATAACCTCCATTGCAAAATGCTTAGAAAACTTTCCATGCAACACGAAAACTCATCACAAGCTGGCTTGGCCTGACAATGACAGCAGGATGTCTATAGAGGAAAGTATGCGTCATGACCTCTGTTTCATAGAATCCTAGAATATCCTGAGTTGGAAGGAATCCACAAGGATCATCAAGTACAACTTCTATCTCCACACAGGACCACCAAACAATCAGAACATATGTCTGAGAGTGGTGTCCGAGCACTTCCTGAACGTCAGCAGGCTCAGTGCCATGGCCACTCCCAGGGGGTGCCTGTTCCACTGCCTGACCGCCTTCTCAGTGTGAAGAAGCTTTTCCTAACATCTAGCCTGAAGCTCCCCTGTTGCAGATCCATGCCGTTCCCTCAGGTCCTGCCACTGTCACCACAGAGAAGTGAACAGGGCCTACATTTCACTTCCCTCATAAGGAAGCTGTAGTCCTGCAAGGAGGCCTCCCCTCAGTCTCCTGTTCTCTACGCTGAAAAAAAAAGTGACTGAGACCACTGGTCATATGTCTTCCCCTCGAGACCTTTCACCAACTTGTAGCCCTCCTTTGGACACTCTGATAGTTTTATAACCGTCTTATACTGTGGCAGCCAAAACTGAACACAGTACTCAAGGTGAGGCTGCACCATCACAGCGCAAAGCACAACAATCGCTTCCCTCAATTTCCTCTCCCCATGCATCTCAGCACACTTACACATGTGGTTTCCCACTGGCCAGTGCTAGCCCAGCAGTCGGTCTTCAGAATGCTGGTCTGCCCAAAGGCTCCAGTGCCCTGCAGCACCCTGCGCTCCCTGATAACCTGCTGCAGATGTTGCCTTCCTTCCCCAGTACCAGCTTTTCACTGCACTTTGCTCCTGCTGTCAGCTCAAGGTGGCTCAGGAATGTTGACAACCAGTGTGTTTCCTGAGGGTCTTCCTGCACAGCAACGCTGAGGGCTTTGCCTGACACCAGTGGTCGGTCAGAGAATGCAGGCCTTTAGTTACAGTGTAAGGTATCGTAGGATTTCCCCAGCATAGGGAATAGCATGAGAGGTGCCCCTCACTCTGCCTCAAGCAGGAGTGGGTGACACAGACAAAAGCATCTCCTGTGGAGGACTAGAGCATATGGGAAGAAGGGCTATGGAGCTTGTTTTCCCTTGTGTCCCCTGTGGCAGGGGCAATCACCAGAGCCCGGTGTAGTTGCACCCAAAAAGTATGTGCCACCTCCACACACAAGCCATGTTGCTTCCCTCTCTGTTTTTGGGTCTCTTACAGGTTGAGGAAGAAGGTCAGGAAGGCACAACGGCTTCATCCAGGAGGATTTCTTCCTCTCCTTGCTCTGGTAGGCAAGGGTCAGACAGGGACTTGGCAGAAGCCCTCACCTGAATGCTGCAGAATGGTCTGGCAAACACACAAGCACTGCATGTGCAGCCCTGCTGGACTGGTTGACTGCTTCAGAAACAGGAGTATAGGCACACAGAGATGATGTGGGGGGTAACCAGGACTTTAGACTCCATGATATCCCAGTTCCCTCTACAGAGCATGGCTGGGAATCCCAAAAGGGAAGGAATATGAGGAGACACAGATTACAATGCAGCATAATCTTTAATGAGTCTGAAGAAGGAATCAAAGCAGCACTTGGAGGAAGGGATCCGGCCCAGGCTGCCACAAGGACAGCTGGCAGCCAGACCCCCCTTCACCACAACAGGATGCATGCATTCCTCCCTCACATGGCGAAAGGAAGAACAAAGAGGACACTCTTGACTTGCTTCTGGATGAACTCATGGCACAGGACAGCAGGAGACAACAAGGACGCATGATGCAGAGAAGAAAGCAGGAGAAGAAGATGTCTGCTGGCCGTGTTTCCAGACAGCACAGGCTGGCACCCTGGCTTCCCTCTCTGCTCTGCAGGAGGCCACGAGGGTGCTCAGCCCATCTGGAAACCCTGGCCAGCAGCTCCGTCCTCAGTCCGGCACCTGGCTTCGGGCTTCCTGGTCGATGCGCTCACTGGTCGTCCTCGTGGGCTTTAGCAGGGCAGGCACCTTCTGCCATAGTAGCGGCCACCAAAGCCAGAGAGGCCAAAGCCCCCGGAGGAGATGGGCACTCCCTCAGCACTCAGGATGCTGCCAACGGCAGCCGAGGTGGTGGATCCCACAGCGGTGTTCTGGGGGAAGGAGCTGAGGATGGGGCCGGGCAGGGTCACCACCACGGGAGATGGTTCAATCACCACACGGGAGTCCTGGCACTGCCGGACACAGGGCTCGTTGCAGCTGTTGGCAAGCGGGGTTGGGCCACAGGGACGGCACAGATCGTAGCAGGACATGGCTGCGGGATGGAGGCGCACCTGGGAGAGAGGGCAGGGAAAGAACAAGCAGCGTGTCAGCAGCAGCCTGACAGCCTGCTGGCCAAGACAGAAGGCATAGTCTGGGGAGCGAGGAGAGGGTGCACGAGGACAGAGGAGGGCTTGGGGGCCTGGGTGCTCAAGGGCCCCTGCAAAGACAGCCTAAGTCCTTCCTCCCACCTCCCCCTCAGTGGCAAGCAGAACAATGATGGAGTGAGGAGTGTCAAAGAGCAAGGCCCATACCAAAGACTCGGTCGAGGCCAGAAGGCCAAGAGGAGAAGAAGAGAATGAGGGGAGTGAGGAGAAGGCACTTGCAGCTCACCTTGTTCACCAAGGAGGAGAAGGCAAGAGAAGTGGATGAGGAAGCTTACTGTTGGATGGGCTTTTATACTCTTCCAGGCTGCCCCAGGCCCAGAGGCACCCCATGCATTTATAATTTGTGTACCAACAAGTTCGTCTCGAATGCAAAGCAGTCCCTACTAGTGACACAGTCTTTGGGTTTGGTGCTTGCAATGCTCCCAGTGCAATTCCTTGCTAATGGTATGTCTCTTCCACCTCGGATCCTTGTCTTTTGCATCGTAATTTCAGATCAAATGAATTTCAGTCACAGTATTCTTTATTCATGTAATTTGGCCATTTATGGTACTCTGCTTAAAAGCAATGGTCTTTTCCTCCTCTCTCTGTTAGTTTAATCACTTACTTGTCTTGGGGCCATTCAGAAGTTAGGATGATGCCAGACTCATCCTAAGCAGCTATATAATGAGAAAATTTACATCATTTGCAGAAAATATTTTCCAGGTATTTTTCTGTAGTTCCTAGATTTGTTGTAGAAATCAAGTTCGTATATGGCCTTGATATATATTTTACAGTGAATTAATTTTTTTTTAGGAAATCATAACTGCATCACATCCCCTGTGTAATATGAACTTTTGTTTTGTTTGTCAAATTAACTATTTTATTTCAGAAATAATATTGTGGTTTATATTTCATTGTGCCATTACTTTCTAGCTTTGTAGAATCTCTAACTACTTTTAATTCCCCATATGCAGCATGGTAACATCATGTTTAAACGTTTAAAATATGTATTCTCCAAGGCAACTTAAAACTTCAATCCATTTTTTTTTTTTGAAATAACTTACCCATCTGATCTGCAGAGCAATTTCTGTAAAACATCCTAAGGAGTGTGTTTCCCTTTTTTTCTGACTTCCAACAGTAAACCAATGCATTCTTGGAGGAAATCTCATATTTTTGGATGGAGTCAGAAAGAGAAGCCACTAGTAGTTAGATTTCTGAATCCTTTCCTGATATCAGTCAGAGTGAGAATTGTCTCAATAAGCTGAGACCAAAAACTTCCAGACTTTTGGACTCTTGTTCAAACTGTTCAAGGACAATGAATTGCACAGTTCATCTGTTTCTTCAGGGCAGAGACTGAATTGCACATTCAAGATATCAATCACAATCCATTGGGCTTCATCAGGCAGTCCAGACACCTGTGAAGTACAGACAAAACTGTTCTCACAACAGGACTTTGAATCATCCATGTACTGGCAGCAGTGGAGACCACGACAGTACAAGAAAAATAAACAACTCATTAAATATTTGAGATGAAACTCAATGGACAAAGTGTTGCACCTGTTAAGAGATGCTGACTTAGGGATTTAGCACAGCAGATGAGCTGTTTTTTTAAAGCAATACAAAATTATTCTACAGAGCATTTCTCATCTGATGTTGGATATGGGCTATTGAACCAGTTGTTTTCCTTGTCTAGTTATGGATGTAATACACTAAGATTTTATGTACTTGAATAACAATTTTGTATGCAGAACATCCGCTTAAAGTATTCAGACACCTCTCCTATAGGAAAGACATTAAATCAATTGACATCATGAGAAGATGGCATCCATGTAATTGCTTGGACACATACTTTCTGTTGATTTATTACCATACCAAAACACAGAAAACCAAATGCTTCATTGAGGTGGTGTACTAAACAATCACTTATATTAGATTCATATAATTTGAGTTGGTAATTTTGGCTAACCAAATAAAGAAAAATGAACAAAGTCTGAAGCTTGATTTTTTCTCCATTGCATGAAACATTTCTGAGAAATGTTTTAATTTTGTTCATTAAAATCATGCCTAATGCATCATGACTACAGCAAAACAAGAATTCAACTATGAAGGGATCAAATTATATACCTATCAGTGTTCCTACAAAACATCACATCCAGTTTTGTTATTTTATGATTATTATTATATGAGTTCAGTACTTATTTCTCTATCCTCATTAGAGCATGAGTCAAGCCCACTATCATCCACAAAACATATTTTACTGCAACTGAGGAACAAGAACAAATTAATTGGGAATTCATCCAATGGTGATCTTTGAGGTGAAATAAGTGATCAATTACCTGATTGATGGAAATGTTTTTATAAAATATTATTTCGTTCTACAAAAGTGTATTTCACTTAAAATAAAGTTTTCTACCTGCAATATCACCATCTTGATCTTTCATTTACCTCTATTATATGTTTAGAAGCCACTGAGGTGTGTCTGTCTGCAGATCCCTAGGGCTGTATAACAATATTGACGCTGCTTCTTTGGCTTCTTTAAAGTTATAACTTCAAAGTTAGTCTCAAATATTCATTAATGGTTGAGACATACAAAGCGCATATAGTATGTAAATATTCCAAGTATATGACAAAATTTAAACAGGTATGTCACTTGGATAATAACATCACTTTAAATTTGAGAGTCGTGGTTACTCCATAAGCAGACAACATTTAATAGCTTCAAACCAGGGTTATTACATTTTTCATTAAAAAGTAGTTTTGTGTGTCACAATAGTAACCTTTTATAAAAATTCTGGAGCAGATCTTCATCTACTCTAAATTCTTATGACTAAATAATGCAGCAGCACCAGGCAACAAAATAAGGCTGGAATATGGTGGGGGTTTTTTTTTGAAACCACCAACACAAACCACCCACTTTCCCAAGCATTAGACTGCTGCCACAACTTCTGTGTCTGTTCCCGTCGTTACTGCAAAATTTGCATTTTATACAAATTCTGTGACTTATTGCTTCTCTCTGTTTGTCTTTCACCAGCTTGTCCATCTCAGTGAAAAATTATTTCCTCAGTTCTACTAAGAGAAGACTAATTAAAGCGTTTACCTGCATAGCTAGCGCCATATGTCTGCTCCAGATTCATAGTAAAAATTTACACCCAGTGATCCCAAGGCAAGTAGGCTTCTTCAGGTGAGAGAAGGAAGGATTTGAGACTTGCCAGGAGACTGAAGAGGCTGCCTACATTGTAATTGCTTTTACTTCGGTGTGTTTTCTAGACAGAAAATGGTACTTTTTTTTATTTGTTTGTTTGTTTGTTGTTTGTTTGTTTTGTTTTGGAAAAAGATCTTTCTGGCCTTCCTTGCCCTTTCTGATGGATAGCATCATTCTGTGCACAAGCTTTGGTTGTCCCCCAGGGACAAGTGCTTGTTTGGGCACTGATCCTGATTAAAGGGTCTGTTGGTTAGAATGACGGTGAAAAGCTGCAGCCACAAAGGATGACAAAGTTTTTTCCTGTCCTGCATAGTTCATCCTTGGGCTGTTGTGTCAGAAGCTGTAGCTGGCAGCCCACAGAACAAGCTCATCAGGGAAAGTGCCTCACATACCCTAAGATCTGCCCTTCCCTACAGACAGATCTCCTGTCTGGTGTTGTTTACCTGCTACTTGTTTGCTTCTCTAATAGAGTGGTAAAAAAAATAAATCTGTAAATCCCTTCTAAATTATAAGGTGTGTTAGAAGGATCTCTGGGGCAGCAACTCTTATCAGGAAGCTCTGTGGCCTCCTTGGATCAAATGTCATATCACAAGTATTCATTAATGATTTATACATGCAAAGTGCTGTGTTATTATACTTAAAGTGTGGTACTGGCTTCAGACACCCATGAATTGAGTAATAGCATCTCTTTACGATAAACAGATCAAAGTCACGCATGTCACACCACCAATCAGGTCTTAATCAGGTCTTAATCAGGTCATGATTTCTTGCCTCATAATGCAATTTTTTTCCTACACTGCATTCTCATTAGATCCCCCTCCCACCTTAAAGAATCTTGGGTGACCCCAGTAGATGCAAATAAAGACCATTCCATAGATTTCTGTCATTGCAATGATTTTTACCACCAAGGTTAGAAATAATAATGTTAATCATATTGTCTCAGGATAGAAGTCATATCAGTGACAGATTTTCTCTTTTTATAAATGTATTTGAAGGACTGGTCCCTTATCAATGGCACAATTACTGGTGTATTTAGTAGGCTGCCTGTCATCAGTCCAATGCTTTTGTTCTCCAGTCACCTCTCCCTTCAAATCACATTTAGATGTGGTACTCACTGACAGATGGGCTGGGAGTTGGAGCCCACTGCTTGGAAAGATAAACAGACCATCACAGTGACTTGTTACTTCTGGATTTAAATTTGGAGCTGCTCAGAGATGTCTTGGCTTTCAAGGCAAATCATTTCTAAAACTCTTTCTCATTTGAGGCATTGTGGCTTTGGCAACCAAAACCTCTGATCATTTTTCAATGGGAGTGAACATTAGCTTTCGCTGTAAAGCAGGAGGCATTTGGGTGACTTCTTTTGCCTTCTTTCTCCTTAGATGTCTCTCACAGCTTTTACCCACGTTCAAAGTCAGACTCCTGAGGATCTCAGAGAATGGATTACAGGGAATCACCAGACTCTGTACGAAGCAATATTGAAGTCAGTGGTTATTACTTTAGTGCCCTCTGTCATTGGCCATGTCCAGAGAATCCGTATGCTCAGGGGGAGTGAGTGCACAGGAACTGAAATACAAGAAGAAGATTTTTTTATATTTTCTTTGCTCCCTAATTTTATAATCTGATACTCTAAGAGAGCTGGCTCCTACCCTCAGACCAGCAGTATAATTTGGTTGCATATGGTCTTAGCAATCAGCTCTTTGGACAATGTTGATAAGCAGTAAAGAGGACTCTTTCATATTACTTGAATTACATTTATAGTTGTGTGTGAAAAACTCTCTCAGCAAGTTTAATGTATAAACTTTACCATCTTATCTCATGAAAGATGAGAGATTTCAGCATAGAAAGTGTTTATACTCCACCACCTTTCTCTAAAGACTATTTAATTTTCTTACTTGCTAATATTTTCCTTTTTTTTTTCTTTTTTTTAATAATCTTTCAATCTGTGGTCCTCATCTTCTAAAGTATTCCTGTACAGTAGATGTCTTTGTAAAGGTCCCAAAGCAATGACAGTCATTGGAAACAGCCTGCGGAAGTTTCATATTAAAGGATTTCAAAGCACTCTGCAAATCCTCATTAATGATTTATACATGCAAAACACTTATTATCATATTTTAAGTATCCAGCATGATTGCAGTGTTTTAAAAGAGTTACAAAGTCACCTTGAAATGTGTCAAGGTTATTAATATACATTCTCTAGTTATGTATTAAAGTGTTTGCAACATATGCATTTTTGTTTGATTTTCATTTGAAAAGTAGCTTTGTACTGCTGTCAGGTTTCTCAAAATATGCAACCGAAAAAATAAAAAAAAATAAAAAAGTGTTACAAAGAAAACCTGAACCTTCTCATACAAAATCATTTTCCCAGAAATTACACAAATGAGCACCTGCTTGCTTGCCCTCTTCTATGTATGTGCAAACAAGAAAGAATAAGAATTGTGTAAGAGTGCATGATCTGCACATGTATTTTAGTTTTGTTTGCATTTGCAGGGGGAGTCTCAGAAAGACCTGAAACATTCATAGACTCAGACTGAAAAATGAGTGACAAAATAAATACCTTTCAATTCCAGAGGCTGTTTTCAGAGTCAGGAGAATGATCTTCTGCATTTCTAATGAAAGAAACCTAAAGGCAGAATATGAAGGTCAGAAAATGTGCTTATCAGGCCAGTCTGACACATGCAAACAGCATGAAGAGCTTACTTGTGGAAATAAAAATCTGGGTAGGTAAATAACTCACACACACACACACAAAAAAATCTTTTGTAATCCTTCAGTTATTTTAAGAAAGTCCCCACAACAGAGGCTTCCTATTTCTCGACTTATTGTTTCCTTTACTTGTTTCCTTGATTTGTTTCTCTTTAGCTATTCTCCTCAGAAAAGCAGATAAATCCACCTTAATGAAATTGTTCCTTGGTAACCAACTATTACTTAAAGGATGATTTTGAATGTAGTTTTTTCTTTAAGGGGATTTCTTTTTAATAAAGATCATTTTATTCCATAGGCATTAATTTGCATGCATTGATAATTGCAGATTTGTTAAATGACAGCTTAGGTTTCAAAAAACATAAAGGAAGCCACGGATTTTAACTAGGGATGGTAATAATACTTTAGCTTTGAAAAACTTGGAATTTTTTTCTGTTTTATGAAAAAAAGCAATGCTCACTATTCATTCCAAGCAAAGGAAAAAAAAAACAGTTTGAGTCTCCAGCCTTCTTGAAAAGTTACATTTTGTCCAGACCAAGAATGTCTCCATAAAGCTAGGATTTATAATCCCTTTGGATGCTTATTCCCTCAGATTCAAAATCAGGTCTCTTTTCTCTAGAAGTAGTTATCCCAGAGAGAAGGACACTCCGTTATCCCAAACCACTGGTCTAGTCACGGTCACACACGCTTCTGACATCTTAGGGACTGAGGTTTTGCACCAAATCCTCAGTTTTATTGTAGAAACAGCACTGGGAAAATATGACTATAATGGGTACTCTTGGAGTTCAATCATTTATTAAAATTCAGGTCTGTGTTTACTTCCTGACTGCCACAGATTTCCTATGTCATTTCAGGACATGTCAAAAATTGCTCACTGTGCTTTTCTCAACTGACAGCCCCTCCCTTAATCCCTGTGCATTAAAGTTGCATTTGTAAGAGATAATAATCCCTCCTCTTTTGTTTCTCAGGTCTAATCAGTTCCAGTGCTTGCTGTTCAGTGCATAGACTTGTCCTTTGTTTGCCTGATACAACACAGTCTCAGTGAAGACTTCAAAGATTGCTGGAATTCAAATTATAAATACGATAAACGCCAAGGAAGAAAGCCTGTTTTACTCCAGGCTGTTCCATTTGCTCACCAAGTGACCTCTGGTGATTCATTTAGCCTCTGTGCTTCCCTTTATTAAACCTAGATAATAATTAGAATTAAAATTTGCTCAAGGCAATGAAAAATTAAGCTGCGAGGGAAGTTGGGTAGCATTCAATATAGTGTCCAGAATTGCAAAGAAAGTAAAAGTCTTAGGGAACCCCACAACATAATATGACAAGGGGCTGGAAAACGAGGATGCAATGAGCATGAAGCACTGACGAGTCTCTGGGACAGCATTTAGAAAGGAGTCGGAAGATGCATAAGAGGAGCAGTGGCTATGCTAAGCCTGGATTAATGTCACAAAGTGCTGAAACCACAGAAGGTGAGCATAGTTGGCAGCTAAGGTGTTTGTGTTTTTGTTTACCGGACACTTCCAGTTATCTTCCTGTACTGTTTACTAAAGACCGTATCCAGTTTGCCTGAAGCGCTTGCAGCAAAGCCTCCATAGGGCATTGTGCTGGTTCAAGCAAGGTCCAAGGATAACCAGAACCCCAGCCCTGGGGAAAGAACAGCCACCGCTGCTCTTGGGCTCCTGCATGGCACCCACATGAGTGTCTCCCACTGTGGGGCTCCATGTCTGGACCATCACAGGGATTCTTGTTCTCTGCTTATAAAACTAAATAAATGGGCACTTCCTGTAATTAAGAGATCTTCTGCATACAACAGCTTTCATTGCTAAGAATGGCACCAGTGGTGTGTTATAGTTGGTTAAAAACTGCCTTTTTTTTTAAAAAAAAAAAAAAAAAAAAAAAAGGGTTTTCAGGTTTATCCTGACTTGGCATATGAGAAGCACATTGTGTGAATTTTATATTGTGGTCAAATTGCAAGAACCAGAATTTTGTTAAAAGAATTTATTTAGTAGATTCATTCAAAATATATATGGTTCTCCATATATGTGTGTGACCATACCTGCAGCTCTTCAGCTGAGTGCTCAGGCAGTTTAATTATACAGGTAGATTTTAGGACATTCCTACCTGCCTTTACGCTTTTCTTCCTGCTGTGCTCAGAAATCCTATTTTTAATCAGAAAACTGATTTTCCCCATTTCTTAACATGTTCCTGAAAAACAACCTGGCTAAGAGGTAACAGCACTTTGCTGGGGAGGAAAAATAAATATCAAGGCAGCTGTAAGGGTTAAACACAAATCTACCTTTTTACTCCAGACTTGCCACCTTCTGGCAGAAGGGAAGCACCCATTTCACTCAATGGCATTCCCCACAAATGCCTATTCACACAGTAAAGATCAACACAAGACAATCGAGAAACTTAGCTCTTAATCTGTACAATAAAACATTTGCCTTCAGTGAATAGAAGCTATATCTTATGCAGAAGGAATAGGCAAATTTTTTCCCCATAGCTTCAAGCAGACATTTGATTTTGAAATATTTTAGACAAATCAGGGTAAATGCTCTGGTAATCTCTGCAAAGACTGAAGGCATGCTGATGCACAGGCACAAGCACAACATATCTGGCAGGGAGTCAATCAGGGTTTAAAGTTTCCTAACAAGGATGGAGAAGAGAAGCAAAAAGGGACCAAACATGGGAAAATCGGCTCCAAATAAATATACTGCATTATGCAAACTTGCAGCGTCCAGTCGCCAGCCTTGACTTCAGTCCTTCTTCAGGACTGTGAAGTGCTAATGAAATAATGTATTTCAGCTTTAGATCTTTACTGTCTCCAGCACGGCTGGTGCATCTCTTCTCTCAAAGGAGGACCCTTCAGGGCTCCTCACGTATCTTGATAAAGCAGTGATGCTACCTTTCATCTGGACAGGGATGTCTTTCCTGGAGTCCTCTCAACTGGGTCACTTCTCTTAGTTACTCCAGTCCTAGAAAGCTTTTTTTTCCTGTAATATACTTCATTATTTTAAAGCAGATGTCAGGCTATGGAACCCCACGACAAAGACCCTGCTATCAAAACTACCATTTCTCTTTCACAAGATTTATATTCCAAGTGAAAGCGAACCATTGTGTGGTGCTAGGAAGATGACATGCCTGCCTCCCTTGCCTTACAAACTTGATGAAGGATTCTTTTGTTTGTAATTATTTACCCAAAGTTTTCCTTCATATCATAAGCTATCTGTAGCTTGGGAGGATGTTCACAGGGGTCCTAAGGCAAAAGCATTTACAGAGACTTGTGAACAGAACAAAAGATTTCAGACCAATTCCCAGTCATTTATGCAGATAAAACATCATGCATCAGGTATGCTAACGCAACACAGTGAGTTCTATTGTACTACCCAAGTGTGTTTCCAAACATGTAAATGATCCATATCCTTTGTATTGCTAAAAGAGTTTAATTAAGAACTTTTATGTATTTTAAGTATTTTAATTAAGAACATTCTGAGTTATGAGCTGCTGTGTCATGTGACTGACATCAAAAACTCTTCTATCTACACTAACTTCTCCAGAAGTCTGTTCCCAAGCAAATCCTGGTTTTCTTCTCCTCATTTAACATGCTTCTGTCATACTGCTTTGCTCTTTAAAGTAACTAGAAAAACATTTTTAATTCTACATCTTTGTCTCACTCATAAAAATCTTGACAAACTGACAGCCCCCATTTTCTCTGATTCTTCAGTAGTCTTATATTAAGCTTATGTCTCTCGTGTTAAATTAATTTCTAATCAGGATAGAGCTATTTTTTGTGTACGTTCTTTCCAGTCATCACCTTGGTACTGTCACTGAAAAAAACAAAGGCTGGATGGAAACACCAGTTTCAGAGTACAGTCCAATCTGTTGCAATCTTCCCTTTTCTGTAGTATTGCCCTTTTCAACCCAGTCAAAAAAAAAACACCCTGAAAACACACTACCATGATGCTCTATGACTTCACTTTGAGTCAGTGGCAAAAAAACGTGGGTGACACCTGCCTGCCTTTAATTGTAACATGGTCAAACCCTACAAAGAAAGCTGAAATAAATCTACATGCTCCACTCAAATCCTATGCGAGCACTATAGGTGAAGACTAAAGTGGATGTTAAATAACAGATATCTCTCCCTAGAAACCAATCCTATTCAAATACAGTCTCATTCGGAAGATGGCTACAGATATATTTATTTCTCCTTAAATGTGAATATTCACTGAGAGCCATAACAGCTTCAGGTTAAGCTCCCTGTAAGGAATTTTAGGGGCAAACTCTCTTCTTTTCCATACTGCACACCAGCACAAATTAGGGAAAAAAAATAAAATCCTGTTCCCTGACAGCAAGTGGTACTACTGGTGCTCCCTTGAATTTCTATCAGAAGTTGAATTTGATGGGCGGCAGGGGGGAGATAGAGCAAAATCATGAATGTGTGGTCAACTTGTAACTGAAATGTGGCTAATGAAGTATATCTAGTTCTTTTTGACCTATGAAATGTTAGTGAATCCTGCCTGCAGGGTGTAGTAGCATGTTAGCACACTACTTGAAGGTCCAATAGCTAGCAAACACAAACAGCGAGCAAAACAGTTTCATTACTTGCATGAAGTTATGCATGCAGCAAACTTTGTTTTGCAACTAATTAAGACTGCATGCAAAAAGGGTGTCACATCCTCCAGGCAATTTGACTAAGTGTATAAAAGCATTTGCTACGTAGAACTCTTCTAATCACTTTTCTTAAACTCTTCTCCTTGGTGATCCGGGTAAGTAAATTTTGAATCAATTACTTATTGCTATCTAAATATTATCAAATGATAGGTTAAACTTAGGAAATGGTAAGGGGGTATTCTTCCAGAAATATACTTTCTATTGACCTTTAGTTTTAAGTCAATTGAAGTTTTATACTTCAGAGGTGGAAGCTGGCATTTGCAAACTATGTTAGTGTTCAGGACAACAGTTCGTTTAGACTAGGAATGGTATATAAAATTCCCTCAGAACTCTAGAAAGTCTCAATAATTTCATACTGGCAAGCATTCTTTTCATACTATAAAGACTATGTTACATTAAACAAATTAACATTGGAAAAAAATATATATTTTTTGTGACTGTTCTCACCTTCAGCTGTCTTCACAGAAAGTAGTGTCTTTTAACAGCTGAAGCTGCCCTAAATATTTTTTAAAGCCTATGGAGACTGGAGCTCATTTTTTCCTATTAAAAAGTCACTTTACTGCTGGTTTTGTTTAAAATATATTTTAAGCAGTGCTGAATTACAAATCTAGAAGGATCATACAAATTCTCCTTCACCTCTCTTCGTGGGTTCTAGGATGAGTTTCCACAAGTTGTTGGTCTCCATCACACCACTTGGGGATCCCTGCCCTTGGACTGATCTGTGGTAGCGATTCTTACCCGGTCAGAGGAAAACTAGCCATTCCAGATCCAGCACTTCAGCTGACAAAATATTCTGTTGTTGCCTTTGTCTTACCTTCAACTGAAAGGCATAGGGTCAATTGGCAAAAGCTGAAGATGCAGCCCTGAGGTTGGGAGAGGACAACACAGACGCGTGGCTAAAACAAGACATTTAGATAGAGACAAGAAATCTCCCCTGCATTTTCTTTCTCCTGCAGACTTATGGAGTAAATGTTAGGATTCATTTGGGAAATCAGTTTAGGCCCACCCTTTCTGCCAACCCTTAATCTCTTCCACATCAGTTTCACGCTGATCAAGTGAAGAAAATTATCACTTCTCCCTCACTGTGTTTGCTGCACCTAATTAGTGTGGGCACAATTCAGGGCAAGGACTGCCTGTCAATCTATAATTAAACAATGCCCAAGAAAACCTGGCCTTGATATCAGGAGCAGTTTTAAAGAGCTGTGTGATTTCAAATATAAGAATCTGTAATCTGGAGGATAAATAATGAGACTAATAAAAGATGGGTGGATCTCCATCCCAGTTCTTACTGTTCCACTTCTAACCAGGTGAGGTGAGGTGAGGTAACTTGCTTCATCCCTGTGTTTTGGTTTTGCCAGTCCTGGGGATTAAAACTGGAGTTTTAACATGGAGTTGGGCTTGGGTTACGGCTCTCAGCAAGGTTTGAACAGGCAGTAGGAGGGAGACAGAGCATTGCAAAAGGAGGATACTGGACATCCAATCACCTAAAATACTTGCACCTTGGAATACTCCCAATTGCTGTATCTAGCACACAACCCTGTCTTCCAAAAATCTTGACATCCAATATGTTATCTTCTTGCTGGACTGACAGCCTCCTTTTCTCCCCTCCCCTCCTGCTGTGTTTCAGGTCTGGATCCATCACATGTCTCCCTACGACGAGTGCTGCCTGCCGCCGGGGGTGGTATGCCCTGAGCCATTTGCCCTCACCTCCAATGAGACCTGTGTCATAAAATACCCCGACACGATAGTGGACATAGTGGACCCTGACTCGCCACCATATTCTGTGATCTATCCAGGCCCAACTCTCACCACTTTCCCTCAGCAAACCATAGTGGGATCTACTGCGCTGTTCGATATTGGGAATTTACTTGGTTCCAGGGGATCTCTTGGGTTCAGGGGCATGTGTGGTTCTGGGACAGCATGTAACTCAGGATTACCATTTTTTGATGCAGGAAACTGTAATACTTTGTCTCCTCACTTCTCCAAGCCATTTTGTTATAGAACTTGCAGGCCAGCCTAAATCCATGGATATCCGTGCTGGATTAAGTAAAAATGAGAACTGAAAAGACAGATCATGACTAAGTTTATGGATAATGGGTTGTAGAAGTGCTGAGCTCCCACAGTTCCCAGTGGAGTCGATAAAAGCATGGCTTCCTGGCACTAGACCTGCATGAGGACTAGAATTTCCAAACTACAAGAAATTGGAATTTCACCATTGATCTTATTCAAAATTAGGATGAAATGAAAAAGAATTCTTCAAGAAACAAGATTTTCAAAAATATATTTTTGGTTTGACAAAACTGTATCTCTCAATAAATTAAAGATTTTATGCCAACATTGACTTTTTATTATCAATTCATCTTGAAAAAAAAATTCTTAAAATTATATGACTGAAAATCTTGGGTTCCAAAATGAATTTTTTATCAAAATTGACATTCACTTGTACACTTTGCTGAACCAGCATTTACCACCAAAAAAAAAAAAAAGTTAGCTCTTAGGCATTAGTAAGTCTTCCTTATGCTTTATTTCTGCTTAAGACCCATGATGTACTGGCTTACCAGCTTATTTTTCTGCCTATATCTCATTTAATGCATACCAGGGCAAAAAAAAAAAAAAAAAAAAAGGCAAAACAACAACAACAAAAAACATTCAAGCAATTGTAACAGCAGATTTCATTGTGACATATTTGTGAGCAAATAAAGAACAACCTATGCAGAACCATGGAACTGGAGATTCACTGTAGACCCTCATGAAGTCCTGGAACTCTTCTGATTATATCCTATCCATCTAATTTTGTGCATGTATATTCAGCTTTTCATTCGCATTAAACATTATCATGCAGCATGCACTTTTTGTTTTTCCTTTTTCTCCCCTACACTCTATTTTTGAACCCTTATGAGTCCCACCACAAGCAGTGCTGTCACCTGCCTGAGGTGCACCACCCACACTAGCATTAACTAAATCACTACCTGATGTTTGGAAACCTTTGCATTTTTTAAAGCATCCATCCCAACTGCATTTTTGCGTGGAAGAAAAATGCTGTTGTATTCAGAGGGGGCCGTGCCCTGCACAGCAGCACAGTGGTTCACAGAAATCCACGTCGCTGCAGCAGCGCAGAGCACCATGAAATACCCTCCACACTCCTTCCCCAGCGGTTAGGAGCACAGACATGCACAACACATGCAGATTTTTAGATTGTCTTGAGTGCTACCATGAGTTTCCTAGCCAACTAGCAAGTCTATTCCCCAAAAATTGCGTAAAATGCGTCAGCTGAGCACTTGGCAGGCAGCAGCAGGGCACTGTGACACTCTCTGGGTCACTCTGTTGGGACAACTTGCACAAAAATCACCTGCAACCTGGATACGTGCAACTTAAAAATGCAAAGCAAACATCAATTGGCCAACAGACAATAACAGCTAGAACTAATGTGCTATTAGGCTAAGTATTAATGTGCTGAAGAGGCCAAGCAGGGGAGTGATTCTGCTTTTAAATTGTCTATATTCTGTGACTAGGAAGAATCAATTACTTCTCCCCTACCCCATTATCCTGTGCTTCCAAAATGTTTGGAAAAAAAGACAAATAGAAGGGGACGGATTTGAGGCTAGGCCTGTAGCAGTAAATCCATGAAAAATGACATAAAAATTTGTACCCTGAAGTCATAGACAAATGCTGATGCCTCACAAGATTTTTCAAGTGGAAACCTTCTTCCCCCATTGTAATTTCTAGAGGACTATTTCCAACAGCCCTCCCTGTCCCCCAGGACATCCTCTCCATACTAATCTACTTGAGTTCTTGGAGTCTGCAAATTAAAGCTGTAGCTTCTATTCCCATAAATTAGACCCACTTCTGATGGATTCTACGTGATCCTTGCAGTAATAGCATGTATCTCTGAAGTTTCCAGGTTATTTCATAAACATTAATTATGTTTGTACACACACAGTGTTGCAAAACTAAGTGTATGCCTTCAGATTTAGACATCCAGCTGTTGAGTAACACCCACACTTTAGAAATGTGTGAGGATTTCAAGAAGCATTTTGCAGGTGAGATCGTTATTTTACAGCTTTTCATTAAAACAAGCTTTTTTTTTTTCCTTCCCCCCCCCCCCCCCCCCCCCCCCATATTAAACAAACCACCTCTCACATACCCTAAGGCTTTTTGAAGTGCAGGGGACAAACACCAAGAGAGTGGAATCCAGGCATCTCCCTCTCTCTCCCCTTTAGCAACCCAGTATGCATTATACTCAGTTTACATTGGGCATGAATACAAAATATTCATGTATTTTGAATATCTGCACCCTGCAATAGTCCAGCCCCATGAACATATTTCATGTAGTGGTTTATGTAATCAACTAGTCAGGCACTAGTAGCTACTCTCACCTGCAAAGTCACCTCACTGTCTGCTACCACCACACGTCCTACATATTTAGCTGTGACACCTGTCCTAGCACTGGTGATGGAGGATCCTGGATCCTTCAGGCCAAAGCCCAAAACAAGGGGAGGGTGTATATGTTCCTTGTTATTCCTTCCCCAAGGATCTGTGAAAGGCTTTTGTTGGTCACAGACCTGTAAGTGACCTGGCATATAGGTGTAATTTTGCTGCTGATGCAGTCAGCTGCTACGTGGTCCCGACCCTCAAACAACAGCCGTCCTATAAAGGAGGACAGGTGTGCACAGCACTGATGTCAGCACTGGGAAGCTCCATGGAACTATGCACTGCAGGAAGGGGAAGGACCGCTGGGGTCCAGGTTGTGTACTAGAAGCCGGCTTCTATTGCTGCACACTGTTTCTGTACAACCTGCGCTTTGATTTAATCAGATTTATACTCCCAACTGCCCCCTGCACTTTGGGAGGTGCTTCTCTGAGGGTCGCAGAGACAAAATCATTCACTGGGAAATCTCCAAAATGCCCTCAGGGAAAGAGTTTCAAAATAATTCCCAAGTGCTTCGTATTGATTTACATAGACAAAGTGCCTATTATAAAGTTAATATCACTTAACTTTGATGCCCTGGAATCAGATCTTTACTAAGAAGTAGCTATTTGTCTGGATCAGATGCATTCAATAATAAACCTTGAGTGTGCAAAAGGACTGTTCATCACTTCAAACTTTCCCATGAGGTAGGCTATGTTCCTGATTCTCCCTAACATTCTCTTCTACTCCTCTTCCATTTCAGAGATCTTCTATGTGCATGTAGGACCGGAATAATCTACTCATACAATTTGTATTCTTGTCTTTTTTTTATTCCCTAAATTGCTACTTCTACAGTCCTTATCCCTAATTTCTGGTCTGCCCTCTAAAGGAACTGTTCAGTAATAACACCTATCTATGGCTGTTTTAGAAGAAACAAGTTCAAAATTCTCATCTCAAACTCATTTTTACTTTTTCTGCACCAACCACAGGAACAAAACAAATTGAACCCTACCTTATCAGGCTCTGCACACAAATATCAAGTAAAAAAGAGCACTTTAAATTATGCGTACAAACTTCGTTCGTGACACTTTACTGACACAGTAATCTTCACTTCCAGCCCCTGAGCTCTGAGTACTTTTACTGCCACTAAGGGCCAGACCCCCAGGCTGCGATGTGGGACACTGGCAGCAGAGGTCTGTATGCCGGACAGCATTCCTCACCCTGTAACCATCCCAACTCTGAGGTCTGCCAGGGAGGACATAGGATGACTCGCAATGAATTAAGCTGCTACACCCACAGATTGCTAAAAATACTTTCTTCGTTCTCCTGTATAATTTGTTTACATTCCTGTGGTTTGATCCTGATTAAATAACTTCAGGTTTCCATGCCATAAATTGTCCTTAAATTTTGAGGTGAATATGTGGGATCTCCCTGAGGGGAAACTCACTTGTTAAATATATCCTGCGGAATGCTGAGAGCAAATACTTTCAAAGAATTTTGTGAAGGCTCTACAATATCTTCTATATGCACCACACTGCATTATTAGAAATAATCAGTGTTTCAGTAAGCTCTACTACCACAAGATTGACACCCCCCCTTTCTTTTTATATGCCAAAACCCATTCTGTATGTTCTCTATTCATCTTTCATTGAGAAATAACTGCTTTAAAGCAAAGTTTCAGATCTGTACAATGAATTTTAGATAACATCATTCAGAATAGCAGAGGGATGTTAGAGATTGATAGAGCCAAATTGCACCAGATGAGGATCTAATTATTGGTTAATCTAAGATTTTTCTTAGGTCTCTGATCCAAACTCTCGTTCCTTCACAGGGATTTTTTTCCTCCTATCTGAACCTCTCTCACTGTTTACACCTATTGCTCCTCATATTCCTGCAATGTGTCTCCATAAAGGGGCTGGCTCCATTTTCTCTATAACTTGTGCTCACCTAGAATGACAGTTCAGCCTTTTACTTTTGTGCATCTGCTCATGTATAGTGACAAATACAGAGCAACAATAGCTCCTTCTAAACCTTTTGACAGATCAGTCTGATGATCCCAGATATGATCCCATTCAGGGACCGTCCCTTACATTGCTATTTCATAGTCAACACCAGGCAGGCTTCAGCTTGATTGTGACATTTCAGGTAGTGAAACTTGGATGTACACCATTACAATTTAATCTGGTCTGCTCTTTAATTCTAGGAAACCAAACAGCATCTTCAGCATCCATATTTATAGTCACGTTGAAGACAACAAGTCACTTAAGAATAGGGCTGTGCACCTTACCTGTGGCAAAAGGAAAGCAGCTTGCTGCTTAACTGTTAGGTACCATCTGTGCTGCTGCCTGACACTGTGCAATGAGGGGCTGGGGGCCAGTGCTTGGGAAGCAGGTTAGAAAAGTAAAGAAAACTCAAAGCAAAGGGAAACTGAGGCAGGTTATGTAGTGTCACACAGGGCAACTAGAGGGAGCTGTGGAGGCTAAATAAACCAGGGTTAACTCAGTGTCTTCTAAACCTGTCTGCAGGGTTCACGTTTCTGTCTAAACGTTAAAAAAAAAAAAAAAAAAAAAAAAAAAAAAACAACCAGAATTAGCAGGAAAAAATAAATAAAATCTGCGGTAGGATCAGAGACAACACACAACCTACATATACTCCAAACACATTTTAAATCATTTAAATGATTTCTTTTGGTTTCCTGTTCCTAATAAACTAGCACTGAGACTTTCTTGTATTACAATACATTTCAATACTGCTCTGGTCAGCACATAGTGAAGGAGGTGTCTCATCTGTACTGCTCCCTCCGCTCCCTTCTGTGTTCCTTGAACACCTACTTCCTCTGAGTTTCTCACGCAGACTTTAATTTGTTGACAGTTCTTTGTTGTTTTTCCATGCTCAAAACCTAGGTTAATCCCACATAGCAGGGAACAAAAAGTAGAAGTCTTTGCTTCTTTTACCCTGTTTCCTGGGCTGTTAAAACCAAGTAATGAGTTGGTGAAGACACGGAATATCCAGGGAGCCCTGGACCTCACGTCACTGGTCCTGACAAGCCTGGAAAGCAGAGAGCCAGCCAGCAACCACATGTCACAAGGCCATTACACAAGAAAAATTTCCCCTTTTTAATTCACTAATGCTGTCAAAAGACCTTCAGAAAAGTGCCTGTTCTGTTGAACTGACAAACATGCTTGGAGAAAACTATCCCTAACCCTGCCTGATACACAGCCTGGTGGACTTTTCCAGTAGCTGTGCAGCTTTATTCAATTGTTCTCCTTCTGCCATACATTGGGATTTATGAGGTGTTTCTGGAAACACCCTATGTAGTTAAACACCATGAGAATGCTGAGGACTGCAAATGTTTCACAATCATTTATGAATATGTGGCCTATGCAAATAGGTCTATAACGATAATAGCCATTGGTGACGCCTAGTGTTGGGCAATAGTATCACCTTAAAGGAGAGATATAAAGGTCATTTCTGGCATTGGCCTAATTAGACTCTGATGCCCTGCCTCAATTTTTGAATTACTCAACTTTCACTTGTAGTTTGTATAAAACCAGAAAGCCAGAGATTCGGCTAGCGTAAGAAATGTTGGATCTAAGCATTAATACAAAATTGATTAACCTTTGCTAATGATCTGGACTTATATTTCAGTTCTTACTTGCCTAATGGGCAGAATTTTTGCTGATATAATGTGTTTACAGATGATGTAAGCATGTAGAGCTTCTTTGAAGTCCCCAGAATGAATGTTGCAGATCTACATCAGCAGAGCATCCATCCACAAGCATTTTCCTTTGATTATTTCTTCATTAGCAAGTGCCCCTGACTCAGCTTTACAAACAGGACTTCTGTGCTCTGAAGTTGAACAGAACAGGTTTGGCCACATAGATCATATCTTAGCTAGGCAAGAGCTATTATTAATGTTGTCCCTGCCTTATACAAGGATATAATTTTCTAAAATGATTTTAAAATTAATAGATGCTCACAATATTAACATTGTATATTGTGGTGTATGCAGTCTTCTTTACTCTTTACCTTTTGTTGCCTTTCTTAGTCACTCCAGAGTACAACATGAAAACCAGAAGGGGAAAAAAAAATTAAAAAAAATCTGTAGAGTATTGCTAAATTATGAGGGAATTCTGAAGAGTTCATTTTCCTGTGGAGCAAAGGGACTACATCTTAATATGACAGCCAGAATTCAGTTCCTACTTATTTCCTGTACTCATGGGTATCTCCCAAATGCTGTGGAGATGAAGCAAAAATCCAGTATGCTTAGCTAGAATACTTTTACTTGGGATGAATTTCACTCTTGTTACATGTGCTTCAAAAGCCATGCTTTGAAATAGCAATTCTGGGGGGGGGGGGGGGGGCGGGCAGCTGTCTTCTAGCTACAAGTTATGCATAACTTAGAACCAGGAGACCTTTAGAACTTCGGAGAAAAAAAAAAACACCAACACTATTTGCAGTTGAATTGTGAGTTCCTTTGATGCATACTCCATATCGACACCACCTCGCAAGAACCAAACCATGAACACCTGAGGCCACCTCTGTTGTGGCCTACGTCCACAGCTCAAAGACTGCCCCAGCAGCCCCAATACCTGAACTCTGCCCTCATGTGCACAGAGGAGCAGTGCACTGAGGGGAGGCTCCTGAACATATGGAGGCTCCCTCTGGTGGAGGCAGCCTCCGGGGGGGGGACCTCAGTGACAGGCATGGGTGGGACACCCATTTTCTAAGAAATCGGTCCACTGCACTCTCTCTTCCCTCTGGATGAAAGCTTCGTGCATAAAGACAACAAGCACATTAAATAAGAATAATTCATGTCATAAACACCATGACAGTGGGTTTAATTCTTTTTAATGAAGACACCCTAAACATCCCCCAGGCTGTAGAGCTTATCAGGAATATTCTGGAGACATGGAGAAACAAGATTTCAAAGTACTTCACAAACATGTTAGTATGCCAAACTTGGAAGTTATTTTATGTTAATAGTAATAATATCCTAGTGGATTTAGAGTGCTCTGACCTCATACAGAATGAAAAGTGTAAAACATTTATTTAATCAACTCCTCATTTTAGGCTTCATAATTGGAGATGACTTCATTTTTATTTAATAGATAGTGTTGTGATAGTTCTGCTGTTTAAAGTTTTTGCACCAGATAATTCCTCTGGCTTGGGTAAGAACACATCCATCAGCTTCACTAACATTATATCAGATGAGGAAGAAGCCCTGTGCTTCTAGAGATTTATCTAGGCACGGAGAAGGTTAGGAGATGTTACCTGTATTTCCAATATGGAAAATAAATCTTGCATGTGTTGACACAATTTGTCACTGACATTTCTAAAACTCCCTGTGCAATCATGTTTTTAGCAAAGATAAGTCACTAGAAGCCTATTCATTCATGTATCTTTAATTCCTAATGAAATCAGTAGAGTAAAACAAGGAAATTTCAAGATGAAAGGAACTTGCAGCCTACAGTCTGCATTTTGAATTATTACCTAACTTAGCTTTAGATAATCATAAACAGTGAGCAAAACAATTACAGCAAGTACAGGAGTAATACATGCAACAAAGTTTGCTTCATAAGTAATTAAGGCCCTTTATACAAAGGGCGTCTCAGATCCTCCAGGCAATCTGAGAAAGGATATAAATACACTTTCCGTGCAAGGTTCTTCTCACTACTTCTCTTGACTTGTTCTCTGCGGTACACTGAGTAAGTCTGATTTGACAACTATAAAAATCTTGAGCTTAATGTTATTTTAGTGCAAGTTTTGTTAAAATTGGGACTAAATCCTCTATCAGAGACATTATTAAGCATCTTTCTACAGATTTTTCTTATCTGCTGGATAAAGGCTGTAAAATAAAAGGAAGAGTTTTTCAAGACTCCTTTGGGCTACTAATTTTATGGGAGAATTGGGAAATTTTACTCTCCATTTCGTAAATTTCTCAGAAAAACATTAAGAATAGATTTTAGCTCTGTTTTTACATATATGCCATGCATAGGAAATTTGTCAGTTGTTAAGTGGGGGAATTTCCTAGACGACTGTTGAGGTAAAACCTCATTATTTGAAGGTAGTTCGGTGTAACTACAGAGATGCAGCATTGCTTTTATTCTTAATCTGTCCATCCTTAGCTAACTTAGTTGGAGTCCCAACAAATTACACCTGGTGATGGTTCGATACTATTACTTAATGTAACTGTGGAAAATAAGCTTTCATTTCTAACTAATAAAATGTGACTTTGCTAGCATTTTAATGTGTTCTTACAGAGATGGAGGTAAGCATTTTTTCAGGTCAAAGCTAAATTCTAACCTAAGGGTATTTGGGGAAAAATAGCAGACATGCTTCCCCCCTCCCTGAAGAAAGATGCATTTGAGAATACTTTTGCTTTCCTCGGAATACAGCTGAGACAAGTAAATAGACGGGAGCTCATTGCCCTGCCTATTCCCTGTGCTAGCACCTGGTACAAGGTAGCACTGAGCTCCTGAAGTCAGGGAAAGTAGTTTTTAAGATACTTTTATTTTATGCTTTGTGGTTTAATCGTTTATTTATTATAAAGTGGTTTTGGCTACATATTTTAGGATCTTGTATATCACTTCTCCATACATAAGACTTACTGATTTTATAGATTAGCCCCAAATTATCCTCCCTTTGCCTTTAGAAGCATTCTGCATTTACTTACTGTGAGGAGTGCTTTAAAGCTGCCATATCCCCTAGTCCTCATTTTCAAATGTTTAAGGACAGTAATTTAACACACTGCAGCACACAGGGCTTAACCGAGAATAAAATAATATTTTTTCCTTATTCATCACCATAACATATCTTTGATTTACAAGTTTAAAAATTAGTGTGATGCTATACTACGGAGAACTAGCTTGTATGTAGAGATTTAACGTGAAGAAAGAAATAACCATTATTAAATCTGTCTGTACCCAAGCTAGAGCTGCAAGTTTTGCATTTGGGTTGGCAAAACCACTCATCCACAATTTAAATATTTTAAGTGTGGTGTTTTACTTATTAAAACGGTATTTTTAATCCCCCTTTTATTATTAGCCTTTATTTTTTCTGTGCTTTAGTGGAACAATGCTCGGTAATAACAGAAATTTGCATGGAAAATAGAAGACGTTAAGCAGGCTGCTAAACAGATCACTCGATACTCAGATATATTGAAAACCTGTCTCTCTCCGCCCCTTGCACCCCCCTCTGTAAAACACAGAACGTAGGCACTGCCCTGAGAGGCTGCCTGTGGGAGGAGGAGGGAGGCTGCTGGAACACGACCCAACACGTCTCCAGGAAATACTGCAAGAGACAAGGAGCTTTTAGAGCACATGTGAGTTCTGGAGGTGGCACACAGGGAAAGGGGCAGATTTTTGCTCCTGGAGGATGAGGAGGGAGCACAATTAAAACAGCAAACTAGAAAAGATAAATAGATGCAGGCTAAGTAAAATGTTGTTGAGCCGGGGAGAGGAGCTATGCTGTTTTCTTTATCCAAATTATCTCTCTTAAGATGTCTTAGAGTCAAGCACAGAAGTATCAGCAGCCAAGCACACAGGGTATGTTTGGGTTTTTTTTCCCCTCTTTTCCCTCCTCTAACTTCACAATGAAATTGCAGGACCCCCCCTCCGCAGCCAGGCGATGGCTTCCGAGCAGCTGGCGTGCAGCAACCCCTGCGAGGCGAAGTGCCCCCAGCCCCTGGCCGCCAGCAGCAACGAGCCCTGCGTGGTGGCCTGCGGCGACTCCCGGGTGATCATCTACCCACCACCCGTCGTCGTCACCTTTCCAGGGCCCATCCTCACCACCTACCCTCAGCAAACGGTGGTGGGAGCCTCGGAGCCCTCCGAGGTGGCCCTAGCAGAGCCCCCCGCTGCAGCCCCCCTGCCAGCAGAGGCCCAGGGGAGGCTGGAGGCTGCAGTGGAGAAACTCACCCCACAGGTCATCACCCGCCCAGAGCCTCGGTGTGCTCCCAAATACTCCTACACGTATTCTTCCCAATGGACACATCCGTGCAACTCGTACCGCTCTGGGAAACGGTGGACATACTGAGCTGAGATGCAGAGTGGCTTTGGGTAGCTCAAGCCCCTGGCGATGCAGGAGGGCTGAGCGGCCAGGCAGGAGCTCAGCGCTGGGCATTGCCTGGCTCCAGCTGGAGAAGGAGAGCT